>NW_008338999.1:3635056-3683054 GCF_000622305.1 Nannospalax galili
AAAAATAAAAAAAATTTTAATGTCTTGAAACAATTTTATTATTATTTATTTATTTATTTATTTATTTAATATGTACGAGTATTTTGCTTGCTATAGTACGTCCATGCAGTGCCATAGACACCAAAAGAGGGCATCAGATTACCTGGGACTGGAGTTAAGGAACTGGAGTTAAGCTAACTGTTGTTAGCTAACATGTTAGTGCTGGGAACTGAACCTGTGTCCTCTGCAAGACCAGCCAGTGCTCTTAACTGCTGAGCCTTATCTCCAGCCCCAGTAAACATTTAAAAGAGAACTTTGAATAAATTTGGATTTAGTGGAGTAATACAAATTACAGGACAAATTATTATCTAGCATTTACTATTATTCAGAAAACATAGGCATTTATCTCAAAATAATCAATATAAATCGGTAAATGTTTTTGTAAATTTGAAATAAAAATTATTATTTCTTACCAGATAGAATAATATAGAATTAGATGTGTAAGATTGGCAGTATGAATCATCATTTATGTTGCATAATTTTATTTTATCTAAGTAGCTTATATGCTTCTTAACTTGATAAGGTACTTGTAAATATATTTCTGTATAAAGAAATCAATATTCACATACAATTGTTTGTCTTAATACTAAGCAGAAACAGTTATTATATCTATTTTAGTGATCTGTAATTTCCTTCCTCCCTCCCTCCCTCCCTCCCTTCCTTCTCGTATTTTGATTTCTCCTTCCAATGGATATAAAGAGATAGATGTTACAGCTAATGACATTGTACACTGGAGAATCTGAAATGTTAGTCTTCAATCCCTGGCTTTCCATTTTCTAGTGCTTTTGTCTTGGAAAAGTTATTTTTAAAATGCTGTAACCCGGAAGTTCCTCCAAAAAGCTGGAGTTGATCCAGGGTGAGTGTCGGCTAAGCAGTGTGCACTGGAAAAAGGGGTAGAGCAGCAGCCATATTGAGTGGGGAATGACTAGCTAGCGAGTGTGACCCGTGGGACTCGTGGACCCCACAGGGCTAGACGGAGCAGTGAACTGGAGCAGCCAACCAGCTGAGTGTCTGCATGAGACAAGCTGGCAGAGACTGCTGGCAGAGACAGCCTGCCGGAGGCGGATGGCGCATACTTTTCGAATATGGAAAAGGAAAAGCCTATAAGAATCCGTGTCTTTGTAAGCCGCCCCCTCCCAAATGTCATAAACTATGCAAAACCCAAATAGAATGTGTTATGTTGCTTTTATCAATCCATGTCAGGACAGCGAGTCCCTGGCTAAGGGCGGATCTCCCAGTCGGGAGGGGAAAATTTAGTGAAACGGGTGCTTAGGGTTAGCTTCTAGAAGTTCCTAGAAGGAGGATAGTAATGCCTCCTCTTTAAAACTGTTGAAGGTGGGCTGGAGAGATGGCTTAGCAGGTAAGGGCTTTGGCTGCTCTTGCAGAAGACCTGGGTTTAAACCCCAGCATCCACATGGCGACTAACAACCATCTATAACTCCAGTTCCAGGGGATGTGATGCCCTCTTCTGACCTTCTGACCTCCGTAAGCAACAACACAGGTGCACTTACATACATGCAGGCAATATACTCAGACACAAAAAATTAAAATTAAAATAAAAAATTTAAAGCTGTATTAAAGATTAATGATAAAGTATGTCTGTTTCCTCAGTATAGCAACAGGAACAATATATGGTAAGTTTTTACCAATTGATTTAGTCATTATGGCACCCTGACTAAAAAACCTAAGTAGCATATAATCCTGAAGGGCTTGTATCTGAGAGTTAACACTATTCTCTTTGTGTATTTTATTTAGTGTTGAGTAAGAGATCAGCGATAATCAAAAACATACATATAGGAAAGAGGCATGATGCAGTTAATAAATGTGAAAAGCTAAATAGTTCACACAGAGTTGGTGGCTGACTCTCCAACTCTCACAACTCTCAGTTTATTTCATTAGTAACCATGGAGTCACATGGTGACTGAAAATTAATGATTAAAACATTTCCTAGCATTCAGTGATTAACAATTACTTCTGCTTATTGAGACTGCTCAGTAATGGTAACTATAATTTTTTTCTATTATCATCAGGTTTTTCACTAAGATTAGAAGGCTGTTCTTTGATGACCAGGAGTAAATCTTAATACAAACCAAAATGTCTCAGGAGATGCCCAGAACTTCCTTCCTTAGAACTGTGAGAATGGAATTGTACACTTGGAGAATTCTCATCTGCAATTTGATGTAGCCCACGTGAGCAGTCATGGCAAGACTGATAGATTTTGTAATCTGTTTCTCAGTCTGCCAATGTAGCCTACGGGCCATGAGTTGTAAATAAAAATAACATTTTTCATGTATCCTTCATTTATACAGCCAATTTATATTTGTATATGTTGAAAGTTTTAAGAAATACTCTCTTTCATATAAAATGTAACAAAATGTTATGATAAAACTTTGATGGGCATGTAGCTTGGTCTTAGGAACACTAAAATAGCCCTGTCTGGTAGAGAGCAGATGCCTGGAGACATGTGGTTGCAGGAAAGAGTGACTTGTGCATTGATAAGGTATGATTATCCTGCTTCCAGCATCCCAGTCCTCTTATTAGAGGTCTAGTTTACATTAATATAACTTTATATATTTGTGAGACTGTCTATATGTGAGTCACTCTTTTGTAGAATTTGGAAAATGTAGAATCTGAGAATTGGAAAGGAAAAGGGAAGAAACGTAATGACAGACCAGATTCAAGAGAGTTTGCCACATATTCTTAGAAGAGACAACAAATCAGAACCTTAAAACTAGCCTGGATGAAAAATCACTTACTTTATATTTTCCAAAGAAAAGTGTTTTGACGGCCTTTGAAGTCTCAGATACTTTTTCTGTAAGATCGAGTTTCAGGGTTAAGGGACTGGAGAGATGGCTCAGTGGTTGCTCTTGCAGAGGACCCAGGTTCTGTTTCCAGAACCCACATGTATAACGCCTCTCCATAACTCCAGTACTCAAAGTGAGGTGAGTTGTCTGTCAAACACCCTCTTCCGGCCTCGGCAGGCATTTCATTACACAGGTGAACTTACATTGCAGGCAGGGTTAAATTACAAAAAGTAAGATAATTCACTTAAGAATCATATAATCAAGAGCAAGAATGAAAGAAGCTGTGCAGCTGTCAATATTGTTATAAAATATGTACCTGACACCTGGTATGTATTTAAGACCTATTAGTAGAATAAAATGAAAACCAGAATACCAATTTATATAGGGACTATATTCTTTACATCTTATATGTGTTCATTTTTATTTTGAGGGCATATGGAAGTATTGTTTAATCAAAAATTTTTGGAATTTAAGGTTTACTGTGATTAAAAAGAATTATGATTTTTCTGATTTTCTGTAAACACTAACAATCTTGACTGTATAGTCTAAGAAAATTAACGTTGCTCCTAAGTCTCTTACCTTTATGCATTTTATTCCCATGTTTAAGAATGTTCCCATGTTAGATTTCTATATGTCCTATAAGATTGTGTGGCGGCAATTCTTCCTTTGAGACCTCTGTCTATTCCAGAAAAAGTGTTCATTTTTCCCCTTTGTGTTGCCAAATTCATTTTTAAATTATTTTTACATTTATCTATTATTTATTTATGGTATGGTGTGTGTTGGGAAGAGTCTGCTCACACGTATGCACATAGAGGTCAGAGGCCAGCTTATAGGACTCAGTTCTTTCATTCCACAATGTGAGTCCCAGGATCAAGCTCAGATCACTCAGATTGGAAGCTTGGAAGCAAGTACCTTTACCACTGAACCATCTCTTTGGCCCTTCCAGTTTCTCTACTTGTACCTTAAAATCAGCCCTTACTAGAACGATTTTCCTTTTGAACCAGTGAGTTTAATTAGGGTTGCTTACAGGAGCATGGGTGAAGGGTTATTTAGTGGAGTATGAGAAACTTACTAAGAAAATCCCTCTCTCTCCCCCAGCAACAATTAACTGCCTATAGCTGTTCAGGGAGAGGTAGGTCTTGCCCTCTGTGCCTCCTCAGAGAATGAATTCTATTGAGGACCTACCCTACTTTTAAACTGGGGGAAGACATTTTGTGATGGCATAACTTGAACTGATAAATCCAGCCTCACCTCCCTCTTGACTATAAAATCTAATAACTTGAATGTTAAGATATTTAATACTGTTCCACAGATCTTAGATACAGAGACAGCTCTCCTTGATTTTTGTTTGAGTAATTCTATTCCTGTGTCTTCAACCTAACTGGTTCTTTCTTTAGCTATGTCCAGTCTCCTCTGAGTACAATTCACCACCTCTTTATTTCTTGTTTAATACTGTTCACTTCTCTTCTTTCCATTTGAATCCTTTTACAATTTTAGAAGTTTGATAAAAATTTCCTGTCTTTTACTGGACGTTTGCCATATTTTTGAACTACATCTAGTTTTTTGTTGTTTCAATTTCATCATAGTTATTTTAATTCTTACCAGATAACTCAGAGACCATCAACTGAATCTTTTTGTATTCTGACACCTGAAATAAATTCTTTTAATGATGATTCAAGTTTCTTAGCCCATCCTATCTTATTATTAATCCAGGGACCCATTTTTCAAACTAAGGTATATCTTTTCCTGTTACACAGCCCCTCTGCTGGCTTTTGGGGTTGTCAGGGAGATCCTTGCTCTCAAGCCCCTTCCTGGCATCTTGTACCTCAGTTGATATTTCTGATGAACTTCTCTTCCTCCAGCTTTCCAAGAGTCACTGAGGTAAACAGTTGATGAAGGTCTAGAACTCATTTGAAGGGTTTCAAGAGTCACTGAGGTAAACAGTTGATGAAGGTCTAGAATGCATTTGAAGGGTTTCTTGAAGAGCTGTGTTAATTACAGAAGGTCCTGCTCACCTAGAGAGGGTCTCACTCAATTCTGCCTACTTGGTTCTATGTTTGGTGGGCAACTCAGTGAAGACCCATGGAAAAGAGTTGGTTGGTATGCACAGATTTGGTCTGAAGCTAGGCGGTCTCATAAATTATACCACTCCAAACAGATCCATTGAAATTCTTAAGACTGGAACTGCTTTCAACATAGTTGCAGCCTTCTCTAGATGCTGTTCCTCTAAGGGGAAAACAGTCCTGGGTCTGCTCTCCTTGCCAGTTTCTGGAATTGAGTTCATTTGGGTTTATTTACATTCTCATATCTCTGATGGGTTTTTAGTCTACCTCGTTTGTTCTAGTTGTTACGGTGGTAGGATCTCTACTGGCTTCTTGCATCCTAACTAGAGGCAAAAATCCTCCCTGAATTTCAAAGACAAAGCCTAATCCTTCATATTTGAACTGAGAAAACCTTGAAAAAAGTAAAATGAGATTTGGCAACAGTTCTGAATCATAGGGCACAGGAATGAATACATGCATGAAAGTATGTGACATGTAGTATTTGAAGCATATTTATAGTTTGCTTATATATTGTTGCTTATGTTAATTTCTCTATTATTTTTAAGAATTCACTTGCAATCATTGTATATACATCTTTTGAAGGCTGTAATTGTGTTCGCATCCTATATTAAGACATCCCCTGATAACTTGCAACCCCAAAAGCCATACCTAAATTTACAACTTAAACTAAATCAGTCACAAAATAGTCAGTGATCATTTTAATATTGAGGGTTTTAAAGGGTGCATTATGAAAAAATTAACATGCAAAAGCAGCACAAAGCTAAATTATTTATTATGGAAAAATTAGTCAATCTAGTTACTCTCCTACATTGTGCATGAATAAAATATTACAGAAAATTTCCTTTTGGGTGATCAGTATATAGATCAGAAACTCCCCAAAGAAACTGTATTAATAAAGTTAACTCATTCCTTATTAATGCCCTAGGCATTTTAACAACATGCAAAGTGAAATACTCACCTGAAAAATTACTTTAATGATAAGTTATTTCTTTGCTTTATGTACATAATGGATAATTAGTTCAGGAAGAAAATCTCAAAGGGACAAAAAATAGCCAAGTGTGAAATTCACAAATACTTTCTTGGATTGGGTACAAATGCTATCCAGGCCAATACCAGGGATAAATTCTTTCTATCCTATTTACAATCCAGTCTTGATTAGTTCAGAGCTCATTTTCCAGTTTGTGAATTATCTAGGTCTTTGATTCTTCTCTTCCCTCTGGTTGATTACCTTCCCCATTTCTCTGCTCATTAGCATCTCTACAAAAAAAGGGGAGGAGTCCAGGTAAAAGAATAGGTGAGCGTACACTGGTAATCTAAATACCCTGATGTACGGTTTTAGAAAGTCACCATTTTCCCATTTTGTGTGTGTGTGTGTGTGTGTGTGTGTGTGTGTGTGTGTACGCGCATTTGTGTTTTTTCTTTTAAGAAATTTATTTGAAGCAGTACAGCTTCACAGCAGTAGGACAGGGCTGTAGGTCAGATGCTGTGGCCCCATTTCGAAACCCTAGTACTTACAGTCTGATGAATCTCTTAGAAAAGTTCTTGCCCTCACTTGGATATCAGATCCTTTTGTAGTAACCTTCCTTACTAGGTTACTGAGAGATGAGCCAAAAGAATATAAGCTGTTAAGCAACTCTGCGAAATGAACATAAATTATTATGTTTTTAATTCACATAAAATTCTTTTATGACTTCTTATTTCTTCAATTAAGAATTAAAGCTTGCTTTGGATAAGGCTGATTGCCAGAGTTTTATCGGGTTATTTATTTACTTTTCTTCTTTTGCTTTTAAACATCTTCTGGTCTTCCTAATTTAAAAAAATATTTTTTATTTATTATTTTTATTTTATGTGTATGCATGTATTACCTGCATCTATGTAAGTGCACCTATGTCATGCAATGCCCACGGAGGACAGAAGAGGCCACCAGATCCCCTGGTACTGGAGTTACAAACAGTTGTTAGCTGCCATGTGGGTGCTGGGATTCAAACCTGGGTCTTCTGCAAGAACAGCCAGTGTTCTTAACTGCTGAGACATCTCTCTCCAGCCCCATCTCTCTAATTGAAAAAAAAAAAAGCATTCCAGCAGAATGATTGCAATGACTGGCTCTGTTCTGATGGGTTTTATTCACTGACTCTTATCTGCTATTAAAGGGAGGACTGGCCAGTAACTGGTATTCATATATATTCTCTAAAAACTTGTTACTCTAATGTGCATTATAACTTTGATCCTTGAAATGAAAACAGCCCACAAAGAAAAATTTTCCACCAAAGTGACAGCTGGTTTTACACATTTTAAAGTTGTTTGATCAGGCTGGCCAGACATTAAGCCAGTAGTCAAATGTCTCCCAAGACCACTCTCCTTTTAGATGATTTATGGTGATCTGAATCTTGCTTGTGAGTCACATACACAGACTTAAATTCAGCCTAAGTGCAATCAATTACCTATTATCATACAAACTGGTTAAAAAAAAATTCCCATCCCTTTAAACACTGTCTTTCCCCTCTCAGCAGCCATCAATTGCCTAAAGTTTCTTGGGTTGGACTGGGATTTCTTACCCACTTCCCCATATCCAGGCTAGGATTTTGTCTGGGTTGAGCTTGCATGGGACTTATGCATGCTTCCACCCTTGCTGAGAGTTCATATGCTCAGCTGTCTGGAGGACTCTGTTTCCTTGTAGTCATCCACCCCCTCTGGCTCTTACCATCTTTCTGCCTCCTCTTCCATAATGATCCCTGAGCCTGCCCAGTGGATAGACCCACACTCAAGGACATTTGGGGACACAAATCAGACTCTATAGGCCATATTATATATGAGAGTACATTAAATTGGGTAGGGGGGGCTCTGTAGGTGGAAGTGCAGATAGGGGAAGGGATCTAAATACCATCAAACTATATTGAATGAAAACTAGAAAGATTTAAAAAAAGAAAATTAACATATAGGATTTTCAGGTCTTCAAAACAGTAATGTGTTAAAAACATGAATCTATAGCATTGGTGTCAGCATACACAAGTCCCAATGCAAACTCAAGGAGACAAAAATCCATCATAGAACTGGGAAAATGGACAGCAGACCCCAATCTTAGCCAAAGAGATATTCACAACTGATCACTGCTAGGGGAGGAAGAGCTGATCTTCCTAAAAAAGGGGACTCTAGATAACCTGATTAGACCTCAGTAGATGAACTTGCACTGAGGAATGTCTGGGGACACTAACTTGACACTCTAGGCCTTAACACAAATGACAGAATGTATGGATTCCAGTGGGGGGACTATGGGAGGGTGCCACTGGGAAGGGGGTATAAAGATGGTTAGGACTGATTGAGATGTTCTGTATGAAATACACAAAAATTCAATAAAAACAAATAAAAAAAACCTTATTTTTAAAATTTTCCTAAAAACTTCAGAAAAGCTTTAAAAAAAATGCTGTAGAAGACCTAAGGGGGAGTGGGGCAAATATGGCATCAGTTCCTTGTGCAAAAGAAATCTGTGATGAGTATTCCCTGTGGGCACACAGTAAAAGAATAAAAGATCAATTGGTGAAAAAGAAAAATGAGGAGGAAAAAGTTATTATAAACAACTCCTCGCACAAGAAAAGAAGGAGGAAAATGAAGAAGGAAGGAAGGGATGAAGGGAGGGAGAGGGAAGGAAAATGGGAGGGAAGGAGGGATGGAGCGAGGGGAGGCATTTATCGCAAAGTTAATGCACCATGTATAACATCTCAAGCTAGAAACAGTCTTCAGCTTGCCTCCTGAATTTCAACCTCATAAAATAAATCTACGGTTTTTTTTTTTTTTCTAAAACTGTTTTAAAAGTTAACAGATTAGGGGCTGGAGAGATGACTCAGTGGTTAAGAGCACTGATTGCTCTTCAGAGGACCTGGATTTGATTCCCAGCACTCACATAGCTGTTAACAACTGTCCGTAACTCCAGTTCCAGGGGAGTCAACATCCACTGGCATTGCATGACATGGGTGTACTCACACACATGCAGGCAATACACTCATACACATATAAAAAATAATAAATAAATAAATAAATAAATAAATAAATAAATAAAGTTGACAGATTAAATGGACTTTAGAGATTAAGAAAAGAGAAATTTTAGGAACTTGAGCAGAAAAGTAGAAAGGTGATAACTTTAGAAGCTGACTTGATCCCCCCCCCTCTCCTGATATGACCATACCTTTAGAAGAAGGTACTAGAATTGTGTTCTCACGAAATATTACCTGACTGGTATTAAAGGAAGTTGGCCCACTGAGCACACCTCTCAGCTGCAGACCTTGATCTTTGCTTGTTCACATGATCTGGGGCAATTTATTGTCTGTTTCCCGATCCCTCTCATGAGCCCACTCAAATCAAGAAACAACCTGGATTCAATTCATCTTCACCATCCCCTGGGTCTCTTTCTAGAGATTCACCCTGCTCACTGCCAGGCTTCCACATCAGAGAGACACTTTTCTTACTCAAAGGCAGTCTAATTACAAAGGGAAGGGAATTTGCGAAAGTCTATATTGTAACCAGTTAATGCTTGTATAATGACTACTTTAAAAGGTTTGTTAGATTGTTCTTAAGATTTTTCTTTTATTGAATGACATGAACCACCAACATTTTAATCCCTCACAAAGCCAAAGCTTAGGAACTCACCAACATGCCTTTTATTCCATAATACTGTATAAGGTCATTTTTAACTTCTTGTGAGTCCCTCTGAGTCAGTATCAAAGTAAGGATACTGACAATGGTAGACAGTTTCATGGACTGAGAATTGCTGGGTAGGGACAGAAGAGACAGGTAACAGGGTGTTTGTCTTTCAACCCAGTTGGAACTTACTCCCAGAACATGTCTTATCAAAAGTGCTATTACAGTTTTAAAGAGAACCTGTTTTTAAACCGACTTACTGAAGTGTAATTCTAAATGTTATATGTTATGTACAATATAACATGGATGGGTTGTGAAATGTACATAAACATTTGCACATATTTAATGTCTACAGTCTTAAATCAGTGTTGGTGGCACATGCCTTTTAATCCTAGCACTCGGAAGGCAGAAGCAGGAAGATCTCCATGAGATCAAGGCCAACCTGGTTTACATAGCAAATTCTGGACCAGTTTGATCAACATATAAGGAGACCCTGTCTCAATAACAACAACAATAAATAAATAAATAAAAATAAAGTATACAGTCATATTTTAATATGTATTTGAACTCTGAGACCATCACAACAATCTAACTAACATAGTTATTTGGTTAAAAATCTTCCTTATGACTTCCTTCCTCCCTCCCTCCCTACCTCTCTCCTTCTCTCTTTCCTTCTGTCCTTCCTTCTTCTCCCCTCCCTCCTTTTTCCTTCCTCCCTTCCTTCTTTACTTCTACCAATGTTCCTGTATATCTGTATGACAGTTACTTTGTTTTTTCTTGGGTCAATGTCTAAAAGTAAAATATCTGAGGCACATAGTAGATACATACATACATACATACATACATACATACATACTTTACTTTTAAGAAACTACCAGCTGTTAATCAGAAGCAGGAGAATCTCTGTGAGTTCAAGGTCAGCCTGGTCTACATATTGAGTTCCAGGTCAGCTGGGGCTACAAGGAGACCCTGTCTCAAAATGACAAAAAAAGGAAAGAACTACTAGCTGCAGGTCATGGTGGCACACACCTCTAGTTCCAGCAATCAGGAGGCAGAGGCAAACTGATCTCATTGAGACTGAGGCCAGCCTGGTCTACATAGAGATCTCCAGGCCAGCTGGGGCTATATGTTGTGCCTGTCTTAAAAAACAAACAAACAAACAAACAACAAAAAAAAAACTCAGGCTGCCCTGTAACTGAAGGTAGCTTCAAACTTGTGGTAACCTTTATGCCTCAGCATCCTGAAGAATGGAATTATAGGTATGAGTCACTACATCCAGTTTATATAATGATTTGGTTTTTAGACAGGATATTTTGTAGCTCAATCTGACCTCATGTAGCTAAGGGTGCATCTAAACTCCTGATCCTGGGCAGACAAGAGAGCCTGCCTCAAGAAAGAAAGAAAGAAAGAAAGAAAGAAAGAAAGAAAGAAAGAAAGAAAGAAAGAAAGAAAGAGAGAGAGAGAGAGAGAGAGAGAGAGAGGAGGGAGGGAGGGAGACAGAGAGAGAGGGAGACAGAGAGAGGAAGAAAGGAGGAGAGGGAGGAAGAAAAATTATTATAAAATTAAGGTAATTATTTATATTACAGCATATGAATGATATTTTTAAATATTATACCTAACTGGAATTGCTAGACTCAACCACATCTGTTCAAGTCATACTGTGTGTGTGTGTGTGTGTGTGTGTGTGTGTGTGTGTGTATAATGTGCGTTAGGTTTGTTTATATTTGTTCAGAATTTTGCATGTATCTTTGTGAGGAACATTGGTCCATAGTTTCTTTTCTCTCTCCATTTTTGTCCAGCTGTAGAATTAGCAGGCATTAGTCAGAAAGTTTTCCTTCATTTTATTTTTCTGGTATGTGGAATCAATCCAAGCCCAACATTTTCTTCATGGAAATGCTTTGAAGCAGAAATCCAAAGTCTTTCAATTTCACCTAGTGTTTTTTGAGTAAACTTTGAGAATTTGTGTTCTTTTGGAAGTCTGTCCAGCTCACGTTCAGTTGATGAACTCATTTACATAATGTTGTTATAAGGTGTTGTGATTATTAATTTCGACTGACTATTTGTTGAGATTTAGAATCATCTGAGAGATAGGCCCGTGGGGCATTATCTTGGTTAGGTTCATTGAAATGGGAGGACCCATCCACGACATGTGATAGCATTCCCTGTGCTGAGATCCTGGCCTGTATAAAACAGAGACCCTGAGCTGAACTCAACCACTCATCACTCTCTATTTGAATGTGTGGATGCAGTGTGATTGCTCCAGGCTTCTGTTGTCTTGGTTTGACATCCAGGATGATGGACTCTACCTTTGAATTATGAGTTGAAATAAACATTTTCCCCTGTGCATTGCTTTTGGAGGGTATTTTTCCACAGCAACAGTGAAAGAAACTAAGACAGATGTTAATTTCCTTTTCGTATCTGTGTAATGTGTAGTCGCTACTTTTTTCATTCTCTATACTAGTGCCCCACCATCTTTAGTATATCATATCTTTAGCATATAATTTAATGACTTGCTGGGATCAATTTTTTTTCCTCTCAGTCTTTAAAGGCAGAATTTGAGATTATTAATTTGAGTCTTTCCTTCATTTATGATTCATGCATTTGGTGCTATGATTTCTCCCCACGAGTAATACCTGTGTGTCATACAACAAATTTTGGCATGTTTTAATTTTCAAGTTCAATATGCTTTCTGGTTTAGTTTTTGATACAGGAGCTATTTAAGTACATATTTTTTATTTTTATTTTTCACCTGAGTATTTTCAAGAAATATTTCGGTTTTGACTGAATTTAATTCTGTCATCACCAGAGTACATACATTGTATTAATTGAATTATTTAAAAAATATCGAGATGTCTTCCATTGACCAGAATATGGCCTATCTTGCTAAATGCTCTGACTATATTAATAAAACTGTGTGTAATGTTGCCTTTGAATAGCAGGCTCCAAAAATGTCAGATAAGTTGATTGATAGTGTTTTCCAGATTTCTGATCGCTTCATTCTATTAATTGCTGACATCAGCCATAGAAATATTCAAATATAATTGCAGGCCTTCCTGTTGTTCCTTACAAACAGATCAGTTTTTGCTTCATGTATCTTGCACCTCCGTTATTAGGTGCCTAAGCAATGTTATTATCATCACCTGTGGATGAATTGAACCTTTTACCATTACAGCATCATCTTTTTGTTAGTTTCTGATATGATGGCTTTGTTATCTATTTTGTCCGCTCTTAATACAGTAAGATTGTATTCGATTAGAATTGTCATGGAGTATATTTTTCGATTGCTTTGATGGTGTTATATTTTAGTCTTTATACTTCAAGCTATTTCTTGAAGAGTTTCTTTTATATCTAGTTTGAAAGTTGCTGCCTTTCCATTGAGAAGCTTGAACTATTTATATTCTCAATAAATCCACTGACTGATTCGGCTTAAATTATCCTCCTTTTTCTGCCCCTCCTTTTAAATTAGTATTTAGGGGCTGGAGAGATGGCTCAGAAGTTAAGAACACTGCTCTTGCAGAGGACCCAGGCTCAGTCCCAGCACCCACATGGTGGCTAGCAATTGTCCTCAAGTGCAGTTTCGGGGGATCCGATGGCCTCTTCTGACCTCCGAAGACATTGCACAACACGAGTGCACTTATGTACATGCAGACAATGCATTCCTACACATAAAAATAATAAATAAAATATTTTTGAATGGTCTTAAATTTATTTAGTTCAATTTAAATTTTTGAGATAGGGTCTCCCACTGTACCCCAAACTGGCTGGAGTTCACTATATATCCCAAGCTTGTTTCAACCTTACTTCTTTCTCAGGGGTTAGGACCATAGGCATGAGCTTCCATGCTTCTGTCTTCCCTTTTCTGTTGTATCTGCCTTCTTTCAGAATAAGTAGTTTACTAAGGTCCCAATTTATTTCTGTTATTAGCATTTTATCTGCAGTTCTTGGTCTCTATCTCCCTCTGTTTCTCTCTCCATCCCTTCCCTACCTCTCTCATTTTTGAAGACTTTTATTGAAATGTCGTTAAGTTTACTGTTATTGAAAAATGCCTAATAGATTGCCATCTTCTTCTCACAAAATTCCCAGCAGTTTTCATTTCTGGAAGTTTAAACCTTTTATCTATTTTCTGTCTCTTGGGGTTTTTGACCATTTGAAATGTACTTATACTAATAATTCTTTCATGACAGTTCTGGGGTGGCTTTTATTGATTGATTTTCCTTTTATTATAAATTATATTTTCTTACATGTTACATATTAGTTACAAGTCATTAGGAATTTTTATCTTGTTTAGAGCTGCATATTTCTGTATTCCTATAATATTTTCAAGCTTTGTTTTAAGTTTCTGGTCATATTTTTCAGGTCTTGTGTTTAAGGTTTGTAGGGCATGATCAAAACTGTGCTCAGCTTAGGCCTAATGCTGAACTGTGACCCTCACTTGCAGTCTCTCTGGTACTCGTCATGACAGAGTTTTCTAACAGGCTGCTACATCAAGTCTTAGGAAAAAAGCAAGCCCTGGTCCTTCCACTCTACTCAGACAGCTCCTCTCTTCAGACTTGCTTACTCATGTGCACAAACTGGCTTATTCTCTGCTGCACACTGAGGGACCCTTTGCAGAAATTCTGACATTCTCTCTGAACCTTTTGGTTCGCCATCTTGTGAAGTCTAGTCCATTTGCTCTCTGATTTCGCATCGCTGTCTCAATTCCTGCCTGGAAACACTATCTGGGGAAATGGCAAAGCCAAACTTTGTTTTTCATCTTTCAATGACTACTGTCTTTTATTGCCTTATGTTCAGGGTCTTAAAACCGGCTGTTTTATCGGTCAAGTTTGGTACTGCAGTTGGGAGAGAAAGCCCAGTTTTCCTTACTTCACCAAGGCGGTACTGAAGCTTTCTTTAAGAGTCCGGAAATATCCTATCTCAAAGAAATACTTGGCCACAGAGTCATAAACCAATCTTATAACTATAGACTAGCTATATTATACATTCTCATTCATTTTTTTATGTAATTAAGCACACTTTAATGTTTTCTTTGTTTCTGTGTTGATAGGAATATAACCATCATTATTCCAGTTTTGTTTTAAAGGGAAGCTACAAAATTAAAAGAACAAAAGAAAGTGAAGCATTCTTTGAGACAAGTTCTCACTGTATAAGCCAGATTGGCCTCAAACTTGTGATCCTCTTACCTCAGCTTCCCGAGTGCTAGGATTGTAAACATGCACCACCAGGCCCGGCTCACTCTTTAATTTTTCAGTAGGTAAATGTTTTTATAATAATATCTTTTCTATAGACCAGTGGTTCATATAGTTTTTGAAAATCATTTCAGCAGCATACTTTAAGTACTGCAACCATGCTGTTACCTTTGGTTTGTCAAATGTCTCTTTCAGAATCCATCATGAAAAAACTATTAGCTTGAACTGGAAATAAACACTAAATACAAAACATACTTTGTGAGATATACTAGGTCGCAATGAGTAATCACAATGCATCAGATTTCCATGCATAATACCTCAATTAGTCTTTATAACGACGTCTGAGGAAAAGGTACTACTATCACACAGGTAGTGAATGACTGAGGCTCATAGAATCACTGAGCTCATGGTATCACTGGCAAGTCAGAGGACAGGCTGAGGTTCTCACCTACCCATGCTGACAATGAGTTCTCTGCCTTTATCAACTCTAAGAAAGTAAAAGCTGAGTTTTGTGGGTAGATAGGAACATGGACTGTTTCTTCCCATCCACTTTAATTTCAAAATTCCCATTGCTATTATAATTTACTTGTATTTTTTAATTTAGATAGTTTGAAAAATCCAACAAGATAATGTGAATAGGAAATCTGAGGTAACATTCACCTTGGAGTTTGGTTAAAGGCAGGAGGCTGGGAAGTACTCATGTCCTCAGGAATACATAAATAATATTAGGAAATCATTATGGCATAGAAAAGGAGCCATTTCCAAGGGATGCACTGGCCTCCCCTTCAGTAGCTGCTCTAGCAGTTTCCTAACTTGTCACTTTTTAAACCAGCTTGTAGAAATTGATAGTTACAGAGACTTGATCAGCTTAGAAAATTCCAGAGAGAGCAAAAGGACTCTGGAAATTTTGTTTGTGAACATTCTCCTCTAACTGTGAGGAGAAAAAAAGGCAATATGGTGTTTGCACTTTAGAAGTTCATTATAAGAAAGAAAACGTACACTACCACCTTTTAACAGTCACTGCTGACCTGAACCCAGAGCAACAGCTTCATCCTTACTAAATTCCATCATTCTAAACAAGCTGAACGAATAACAAAATCCCAACGAAAGTGAAAGTTAATAACAAATACTTCAAAGAAAAAGAGGCCTGCTTTTGTTATGCAGGTCTTTATGGAGCTAGGGAGACCGTATGGACTGAGGCTGAGAACAGACTGACACCCACAGAGGAGGCAATGGGCACATTTCTCATTCAAAAGGCACCTATATCTAACTTCCTCTCTCAGCCTTCCAGATTCTGGGTAGAGGATGTAAGGTGAGGCCAACTAACTATTCAAACCTAGGTCCAAACTCAGTCACTGATATGTAAGTGGGGCTCTACTTTGAGCAAAAGATGGGCTGTACAGTGTCCTGAGCAGGGACTAAGGACAAATAATGGCAGCTAATCACAGAACTTCTCCCTTTGTCAAGCAAAAACATTTTGTTTCTTTTTAGAAAGTCTATATTTGAGAAATCCCATTTGAGGGAATGGGTAAGAAATCTTGAAATAACATATTCTTAATTTCTCAGGGTATTTAGGGCTGAGAGGGGTAGGAAAGCTTCCTAAGGTCTAATGGAAAGACCTTTAATGCTGCCTTTGGGGACCAGCAGTGTTATCTTTGGATAGGAACATTCATCCATCATCCTTCTCATCTGTGTTTCAGAAATGCACCAATATATGAAGTTCAGTTCCTGGCGCCAAAGTGATGTTCTTAGCAAATAGTTCTGATGTAGGAGTTTCATGAGGCTAGAGTGGAAGATGCCAAGATCCATGAATTATGCAGATTCTGCATGCAATAAACTCAACTGACAAGCTTTATGGGAAGTACAGACAAATACAGGCACATATAACGCAGAGAGATACACAAACACACACATGCACACATGTGTGAACATTCATTTTACCCATACTAGGATTTCTGAAAAGACTGAACTCCTTTCTTCAGCTCCCCAATCCATTTTAATATGCAATTATAATTGAGTTTTTAGCATAAGCTCCATAGAACACTTGACAGAATAGAATAAATCCTTGACCTTGACTAGGAAAAATGGGGACCTTGAGTTTGTACTAACATTTCACAGAGATTTGATATTCCTCAACCATGAGTGCCATAAACCACAACAGCTTAATGGGTGACCTGAGCCTGCACAGGTAGAAATCATGGAGTCATAGTCGACTTGCTGCAACTAGCTCAAGGACCTATGCTTACCAGCACATCCAAATCCCAATAGTTAGTAGATCCTACTATGTGTGATGTGTTATTTCATCTATGTTAATGAGTGATATAAACTGGGAGGGGTGATACACATCTGTAACCCCAGCACTTGGGAGTTCCTAGATTTTACACAGGTATATACAATTATGAACAAGTGAAGGTGTCAAAGGGGAACAAAGAGGAATAATGGGAAGTGAGAGTTGAGAAAAGAGAGGGCAGAGAGTATGTATCTACTGGCTAGACTATCTGGGATCAGCCTGCTTCCCATGGAACATGCCAGGCTTTTAATAAGGGTGTTGGGCATCTGAATTCAGGTCCTCATGCTTGCACAGTAAACATCTCAGGCTCATCTACCCTGTGTTTTCAAAAAAAATTTTTTTAAACATATATTGAAAATACATGGAACATTTTTAGTGTTCCATAGTAGGAATCCTTCATGCCCTTAAGAACTTTGTAATATGCTTTCATTATTCAGAAAAGTGGCAGTTCTCAGCTTTCCCACGGTGCCCGAGAAGTCTGTGATATACACAGAATATTCAGAATTTATGTTTAGAGGCTACTGGTCAGCAAAGCATGTTCAGGAAGGAGGATGGGGATCAACTTCGTTAAAGTCATTTTGAACTTCAATGTGTGTTGTACTGATCTCTCAGCTATTATCTGAGAAACTGTTTCATCAGTGATGAGGTGGTATTGTAGAAAAAGAATATTTACATATCAATTGTTCTTTCTCTATTAATGTGTCTGACAGGGCCATCACACCAGGGCAGTCTTCATCAGATGATTCACTGCTGAATCTCTGCCTTTCCTCCGACTCTGACTTTCACTTTTTCAAATGACAATCACCTTTCCTTGTTTATTTAGTACATTCAGACGAAGCACATGCAACACATATATTTTTTTGGTCAAAAGTTTTTTAAGCCTAAAATATGTTAATTTCTTAAACCTAAACTATGTTAGTTCTAAGGCCTTTGCTATACTAGTAAAAGGATTCATTTAAAATTGATTTCTGTAAGCCCAAATTGTACAGTATGCATCATAATAAGCTTTGCAAAAATTTCAGCATAGGAGCAAAAACTCAGAAATCAGTTGTCACTACAATGATTGGTGTGCCAAATATAAGTCAAAGATAAATAAAAGGGGACTCTGAAAGCAGAACAGAAGTCGAGTGTGAAAGTGGGCACTATTACAACTGTGAATTATAAAACAAGCCCTCACATTGTCTGTCAGAGCGTCTTGTTACCTTTGTGTCCAAGATGTTCTTTATCTGTCTCTCCTGGTTCAAGGTCAACTGTGGTCTCCCCCCCGATCTGAAGACAAACGCTCGCTGCAGATATTAGCTGGCCTGTGTACCCCTGGCACAATTTCTTTCTTAGAAAACTTAGCCCTTGCTTAGAAGCTGCCAGGGTGGGTTGAATTATCCAATCCCTGTCATTAAAGGTGGCAGCCACACACTCGAGAATGATGTGGGAAAACTCCAGTGAGAGTGATAATTAAAGTTGGAAAATGAAGGGTCACCTCCTTTCATTCAGCTCATTGGGTCTGGCAAAAGAATAATTCCAAAACAGTGGGGGATCTGCTCTTCTCAGCATGCAATACCTAGGTGCAGGCGCTCTTTCTGTGGGTTCAAATGAGAATGCCACTTTAATTGTATTTAAAATGTTATCTTTGGTATGGGAAATAAAAAGTTAGAAATGCGTTTAGGAATACAGAGAAAAGGCTAATAAGCATAATTTATATGGGAAAAATTAGAAACAAGAAAAGCATATTTTATTTTTTCATACACACACACACACACACACACACATTACATTATAGAAGAAAGTTGTTGTCAGGGAAATTAAACATTTAAACATGTCTCTTCCTCTTTCGGCTCAGCTGTGGAAATTGGGAAACAAGGGCCTCACCCAGCTCTCCTGCCCTTCTGCTGTCATTTCTTGGTGGCCGTTATTTTTTTTTTTTTATATTTTATTTATTATTTTTATGTGTATGCGTGTACTGCCTGCATGTAGGTAAGTGCACCCGTGTCGTGCAATGCCCATGGAAGACAGAAGAGGTTGTTGGACCCCCTGGAAACGGAGTCACGGACAGTTCTTAGCTGCCGTGTGGGTGCTGGGATTCAAACCCGGGTCTTCTGCACGAACAGCCAGTGTTCTTAATTGCTGAGCCATCTCTCCAGCCCATTCTTTTTATTTTTAAATATTTTATAGTAGCCGTTATTTTAATACCTTACTCTTCTCTCAACAAATGACAAATATGTGAGTTTAAGACAGTCATTGATGGGAGTTATTTTCTTTTTCTTTTTTTAAAAAAAAAACTTTATTGAAAATTTCATACATTCGTATAAGGTGTTTTGATCATATCCACACCCACTCCTTCTGATGGGAGTTATTTTCATTGAAAAAAAATTTTTTTTCTGGGCACATTGGTTTCACTCAATACTGAAAGTTTGGGAAAATCATATTTCATATTTCATATTGTTTTATGTTACATTAAAAACAAATCCTGATTTTTTTTTTTTTTTTTTTTTTTTTTTTTTTTTTGTCTTTTTGAGACAGGGTCTCCCTGTAGCCCCAGCTGTCCTGGAGCTTGCTATGTAGACCATGCTGGCCTTGAACTCACAGAGATCCTCCTGCCTCTACCTCTAAGTGCTGGGATTAAAGGCATGTGCCACTACTCCTGGCTAAATCCTGAATTTTTAAGAGCAGCATAGGCAGGGGCACTGGAAGGCACTATTAGACAGAAGCACAGATGACAGAAGCAAAATTCAGGTTCAAATTTCAACTTCACTATGTGTTACATGTATAGCCTTGGTCAAGATCCCTTACCTCTGTGTGCCTCAGTTTCTTCAATTGTAGATATGACTACATGACAATATCTGTCTTATGAAGTTATTGAAAGATCCAGTGAGTTTAAAATACACAAAGCTTTTATAACTGTGTCTGCAGTGAAATGAGTGTTTTGTAAGTACTTAGGTATTATTAAACCATACTGTACGCTCAGCACCTAGCAAAGCACTTGACATTGTCAAGCAGTTATTGCATACATATTAGTATTTCTTTTATAGTTGGGCCTTTCTCATCCCTGTCAGTCTAAGAAATCTGCCTAAAAGATGCGGGTCCTTTAGGAAAAAAACACTTGACATCACTGTTCCAGAGAGTTAATTCTATCACAGGAGAGATAATTGCCCACATCAAGATCCTAATAAGCAGATGCTAAAGATTTCTAATGTGTCTTGGTAGTTCCCTTCACATATGAAGGATTGTCTTGAGGAAGATAAATGATTCCTGTTCTTATGTCACTATATTTTGTTTCAAGGTATGAGGGAACAAGGATGCAGCGTCAAAGCTACCTAGAAGAAAACATCTTGATCAGCGAGGCAACAGTGGGCTCTGTCTACATTCGTTTTTAAGGGTGTGATTTATCAGGTTATAAGCAACCATTCCTGAATTTCACTACATTTCAAAGTATTTAAATATTTAAAAATAGTTATCGTAGGTCTATGTGACGTGTGCTCTTTTGTCTTTGTAGAAAAATCTTTTCCATAACATAAACACACACACTTCTGGCAACGTCCAGCTTCATTCAGTACAGCTCATTGAAAGAAAGAATAATAGAGAGACAGGCGGGGAAGTGGAGGGACAGAGATCAGGAGAAGAATGAATGACATTAAGAATAACCTCAACCAGGCTACTGAACAGACAACACTTATGTAATGCCTTTAAGTGAGACTTCATCGCAATATTTTGCATAGCTCCTTAAAAGTGAAAGTTTTTTTTTTGTTGTTGGTTTTTTTTTTTTTTTTTTTTACAAACACAGTGGACTTATTTAGTATAAGGGCATTAAAATTATTTGGTAAATTATCTCCCACTGAAAAAATATAAATAACCTACATAAAATATTCTGCTTCAGCCTTAGGTTTATATTTAAAATGATTTATAGCCTGCAATTTCTCCCTAAGGTCATCACCTTCATAAATACCAACCACATACAGTGAAAATCAACTCAATAAAATGAGTATTTCATTTCCCTTCCTTCTGCTTATGTAGAGACTTCTTCCGCGCACAGAGTGCCCATTTATAAGAAAGCCTCACATTTGGGGGAGTTTTATGAGTTCTCCAGCTTTCTTTCTTTTTTATCTTTCTCTGCATCAGTCAAGCAACTGGCAGATTCTTTAATAAAATATATTATACGCATTAATATTTATAAGCCTATGAATGGGATGTTTAAATAAACATTCACCAACTCATGCCAGTCTCTTGTTTTCGATGTTAAATCACACTTACATTGTCCGGAAAGTCAGCCTTTAGTTCTGTGACACTGCGACACCAATATGCAGCTGTTTTCTCACTAATGAGTTCGATGTTCAGGAAGGAGCTTTGTCCAGGGCCATACATGGGGCCAGAGGTGGTCCCCCGGATGATTCTTGGAGAGACATTTGTCACGATGTCCTGATGAAAAAGCAAAGATATCGAGTCTCTTTTCCACAAAGAAAATTTGTGATCTTTATTATAAACTCATTTCCATGTGAAAAAAAATTGCCAAGTCTCTTCTCAACTTTCCAGATGACGTTTTAACATACTTTAAATTACAGTTGAGTAAATGCCACTTCCAAATGAAATAGTAGAATAAAATATTTCTGGTAAAGTACTCCATGCAATTCTAGATTGGACATAGTGAAAGAATAAATATATATTTAAATTGTTTTATGCTGGTTTGGGGCATACATATTTTAGCTTGTTTTCAATTTAACAAATAAATGGAAAATATTAAAATTCCATGTCAATCTATGTATCTAAGTATGTCCAGTCAAAGCTTAATTCCAGTAAGAGTTCATGTTTATTATGGAAAAAAATTTCCTTGAAATGTTATTTAAATGCAAATCAACTAAGAAAAACATATTATTACTAGCTCATTAAACTTTAACACATATTCTAAAAAGTTAACTGTGTCAAATTACCTGTATATATATTTTAATATATACATATATATTCACATTCATATGTTTATAAAGATATAGATATAGATATAGATATACTCAATCAGAAGTCACTTTTTCCAAAATGGAAATGAGGTTATCAATAACTTCCTAATAAACATAAACACTAAAATTAACTTGCTTGTTAAGTGTAATTAACAACCCACCATTGCTTCTAAAGCTGTACTAACAAGGAAGAATAACATTGTTCCATTACTTAAAACTAGAAAGAAACAAAGAAGGAAAAATGTTTCTTTTGCCAACTTCCAATTAAAATTAATTTTGAATAAAGGTCATTTAGTTAAGGATTTATCAGAATTAGTCTTTTAAGTACCCCTCCTCACCATCTTGTCACTTTTAGTGAGATAACATGAACCCCCATTAGTATATAGCAATTAAGGTCAATTTACATATTTTAATTAAGAACCACCCCATATAAAACAATTAGTGTAATAGGCATACTAACTGGATTTCATAACATTTGGACGTTTTTCCAACTAGATAGACAGGAAACCTTAATTAGCATTAATTAGTGCTGATCTGCATATGTTTGATAAGGCATACCCTTGCCACAAAAGATTATTTATTCCTGAATGTGCCAAATGCTACAGTTGCAGAGGATAAAAGGACTTTTCTTCACATTGCATGTTAATTTCTGTTAATTTACATTCACTTTTACATTCGAATTAGTATATTATAAAATAAATGGTATAAATGTTACAAAAAGCCTCCTTAAATATGTACATTTTAACTTATAGGAATCATGTCAGTTCATTCTTTACTAATTAAGCCATCCCATTTCTATTGTGTTTGTGTGCAATATCACCAGCCTTGCTTTGATTTGCTGTTGAAAAACTCTATTACACAATCATAAACGCTAAAATGACAAATAGAATCACTCCAGGAAGCTCAAGCCTACTGGGTCAAATTTCCATCCTGGCAAACACTTAAATGTGTATGCTGTGTCCCTGCAGGTGGCCCTGGGGAACTCTTTGGATAGGAATACTTGTACTTCCAGGGTCTGAAAAGACAGCTCTGGAATGTTTCCTTTGAATGAGGCTGCTTTTCTTCTCTATTCCAATTTTCAGAGTTCACACCCTTTCAGCCTTCAGATTCTTCTTTCCTTTATCCTACCTACTCTTCTAGAAAAATCCAGCCTAGGTAACAGCCCGTTAGAAGGGTGGGGCCAAGGTGAATCAAGACCCTGTTCATCTAGATGAAGCAGAGTAAAAGATGGGAAAGAGTCCTTCACTCTAGAGAGGTTAAAGTCTCTCACCCTCTGAGAGTCTGAGATAGTAAATTCCTGAATAATAGAAAACAAACAAACACACAAACACACTGAAGATTGCTTACATAGGCATAACATTTAGAGAAATATTACAAATAAGAATATTAAAATAGCCATAAACCATGCTTACGACCTAACATACATGATCTTCAAGTATGGATTTTTTTCTCTCTCTTTTGTTTTTTGTTTTTGTTTTTGTTTTTGAGACAAGGTCTCCCTGCAGCCCCAGCTGGCCTGGAACACACTATGTAGACCAGGCTGGCCTCAAACTCACAGCGATTCCCCAGCCTAGCCTCCTGATTACTAGGACAAAACAGGTGCACCCACACAACTGGCTGTAAAAACATGCCTTACCTCCCTTGAGCAACCTTCTTGATCTAAGTTTATCTTCTCTCCAGTTGTTATCCTATCTAGTGAACCTGGGGAACCACATATGCTAGGCTCAAGTTTCACTTACTGGAAAAAGTTCCTTTGCAACCTTTGAGATATGACTTCAGAAGCCTCCAAAACTGTATATACGGCTGCTGGGAAGATATTTAAAATGGAGCTTCTTGAGAATATTTCTTTAAACAGTCTGGGTCTTAATTTCCTTTAGTATTCAAAAAATTCCTTAATACATGATATTACAGTTATTCTGTAGAATTTGTTAACTATCAGCAAGTCAGTAACATCACAGAAATTTTAAAAAGTCTGTATTTTCAAAGTTCAACCAAAGTGTCAAAATGCTAATGATCACCCGTAGTAGATCAGTAATTGAAATTTTAAGTTGCTTTTTAAAAATTATTTTTGCTAGTTCTTTACCAAAAACTTCTTCTACTGACCAGACTCTTTAGAATTTTTTAATTAAGTGAAAGATAAATGAAAATGGGGATTCAACCAATTATCCATGGGCATATGATCAGAGTTTCAATAACTGGGCAATCACATACTAAAGTTTTTGACCTGGGAATACTAGAATTTGAGTATGATTTCATAAGAGAATATTTTGCTTTAATATTTAATAGCTAAGTCATATTAGTATTGCTTAGAGGAGTTAATATAACAAAATTAACATGGTTAGAAACAGTTGGACTAGGTAAGAGTTCATTCTCTATAACAAATTGTCATGGCCCTGATCTGCCAGTGTATTAACAATGCTGAAAAATTTAAAGCAGATGTTTATGGAGAAGGAAGTATCTCTGCTTTAGATGCCAATGTAACTACCATTATAAAACCAAGTGTTATGACCTCTAAGCATTTGAAGTGATGATAGTGGTTTTTCAGCCTTAGTAAAGAGATTTAAGTGGTAAATAGCCTGATCATATTTGTTTAAGTTCATTAACTTGACCTCTCTAACCCTAAAACAAATTATATACTGTTTCCATGGTTACTACTGAATGAAGACAGTCACAATAGCCTCAACAGTAGAAAAAGAAAACTTAGTCCCAAGTGACCAGAATGAGAACTGGGGGTCTAAGAATGCTGGATGAAAATAAAAACTAAACTCACACAGAATCATAGCTGCATATACCACAATGGATGCATTTTATAAGGTTAATTCTGAATGAAAAGTGGAAAAAAGGGGGTAAAATAAATATGTAGAACCTTTCACAAAGCAACAAGCAATACTAAAAAATATATTGTTCAGTAAAACACACTAGTGTGATACCACCGTGAACCTAAGTATAGGAATAACTACCAACGATATGGAGTGAGGATTACCTCTCAGGGTCCAGAGATTCAGAGAGTGAAACTGAGGTGGGCAGAAAGTGAGAATGATGCCTGATTTGTGGAAGTCTGCAGCTGAATGAGAAATCTGTTCCCTGGGCTATGTGAGAGCATAGCGGAGGCTTTTATAATCTGTGGAAATGGTAGTATTGGTTTACCTGAAAACCTGTAGCAGTAGCATATATAAGGGGTTTCTCTTTTCTTTTAAAAAAGACTCACATGTAGCCCAGGTTGGCCTTGAATTCGATACGTAGCTGAGGCTGGCCTTGAAGTCCTAATCCTATCACTTTTACCTTCCAAGTGCTTGTTACAGGAATAAGTCACCATTATCCATGTTTTTCTTGTTTTCTTTCTTTTTTAAATTCTAAGTTTGTGCTGTGAGATCTTTCTTGTGTGTCTGTCAAAAATGTTTTAGCAAGTTGACTTTATAAACAAGAATTTTAAAAATGAAAGGCACTACAGGACAAGTTATTTTCTAAAATATGTCATTTTCTAAATATGTAGGCTCTACAATACTTTCTTCTGGAAAAGAAGAAAACCATGTTGTAGCTGAGTCTAAAAGCAAATATGTTGTTATATAATATGATCCCACCACTATACAGCTAGCATAAATAAAATTCAATAAAGACCCACTTTCTAATACAACCCCATTTCTATGGAAGACCTCTCTCCCATTGTTGACTTTATGAACTCATATATTAATATTCAATTACTTCCAAATATAGCAATCAGAAAAGTTTTGCTTGCTTTGCTTGGGTGGCATGGTGGGTGGGACAAATCTGTTTTCCATAGATCATCTTTTCCATATTTTCTATCTTGTACAAATGCAGCACTCAAGACCTGCAGTGGTGCCAGCACTCCCCCAGGTACATCAGGAACATTGATCTACATAAAGCACAGTCGGCAACAGTAGCAATGTCACCTTAGAAATGGAAGATAAATGATCAAAAAAGCTGAGCAGTTGTCATAGCAGAAATATTAAAAATGTAGATGTTTATGACACAAATCTTTCATAGCCATCCTAGTTGATCATCGTAACTCTACCTCATGTGGATCATGATAAGACAGAAATAAGTAATCTATTCTTAAGAAAAGAAATCAATTTGAACAAGTTCACTTACCCCAAATTGGATTGTGGAATAATTTACTTAAGAGAAAGCATTAAAAAAATATTTTATTTAATCTTTTTATTTTATTAATGTATTGCCTGCATGCATGTAAGTGCACCTGTGTCATGCAATGCCTATGGAGGTCAAAAGAGGGCATTGGATCCTATGCAACTGGCATTATGGATGGTGGTTGTTAACTGCCATGTGGGTGCTGAGAACTGAACCCAGGTCCTCTAGCACCAGCAGCCAGTGCTCTTAACCACTGAGCCATCTTGAGAAAGGAACATTTTAACAATGTAAGCAAACAGCCATGCCTCCAGAATTTTGTTTCTCTTCTAATTGCTTCAAGCTGCATCTTTTCTCCTTTCTCTGTCTCGCTCTCCCTCCCTCCAGGCATTTCTTTTTCCCTCTCATCTTCTTTCTCCTCCCTACCTTTTCCCTTTCTCAGACTTCTTCTGTCTCAGTTAATATGGTAGACATAGGATAGGCCTGAAGTTTGAAAGTTGTAGGGATAACCTGTCCCTAAAATATGTAACCATTTATGCCGTAATTTAATGGAGACCCTTAGTCTGCCATCCTCTGATTTAAATTCAATTGACTATTCCTCTCCTGCTTAATTGTGTCTAACAGAGCAGAATTAATCATCTTTCGCATAGATGCTCATATAAATGAATTAGGAGAAATTGAGAAATGAAGAAGTTGTGTTAGAGGAAACCAGTCAACTAGGACTCTCTGGATAAGTTCACAACAGAAGCATTCAAGAAAATGTTACATGGACATGGGTGCATTATAGGTGACTAGGAAAACAATAGTAAAACATAAAAAAAAAATTCCTACTAAAATGTAAATTCTTTATAATTTCTAACATGAGGGACTGACTCCCTTAGAAGCAGACAGGGCCAAGATGGTACACTTTTGGTTTTTCTTGGTCTGAGACAAAGACCTGGGGGCTCCCGTTTTGAGTTGAGTTATCTAAAGAATCCAGGTAAGACCAGGATTGGACCTGGACATATTTCAGCTTGGACCAATGGACGATTGGCACTTGGAGCTGTGGACTACTGGCTCTCTCTTCTTTGTTCCCAAAATGAGGGGAGGAAGACCTGGCCCACATCACCAAAAAACTTATCAAAGGCCCAAGTCCTCCTAGGAGCTTTGGACTTTTCGAGTTCTGAATCCCCTCTCCACTTGTACAGTTTTTCTGTGTGACTGTGTCTATGCGTGTGTTTCTTTACTTTTAATAAAGTTCGTTACCTGTTGTTTTCTGCTGTGTCTGAGATTTTCCAAGCATTTAAATTCATTAATTATTAGAGAAAATGAAATCAGTCAAGACCCCTAGATGGTAACAAATCCATTGTAATCATCTGTTTCCTATCCCTGGTACAAAACATTTTGCAAAATCAAACTTCTAAAAACCCTTGGAAGTACTCCCATATTTTAGACTAAACTGAGAATCTGAGATTCTAGAGTGTTGGTATTCAGAGGATGCTGACACAGAATGGTGAAGAGAGCAACTAGGCAGAATTTGATAAATAAATGTTTATTTAATCAAGTCATCAGTACCAGAACTAGTTCAGGTGTGACTTACATTTTAGTGTCTAGGAAAGCAACAAGAAACTGGAATGGCGATAATAGATGGAGTTGGGTTACACTACAGTGCACCGAATGACTGTTTTAAGTAGCTCAAACTTTTTCTGCAGACTTTGAGAATGCATTGTGCTCTGTCTCCTATTCAAGTTATTAATACCAATAGCTCACAGCAGCTGTGCATTCCCAGAGATAAGTTTTACAAGAAACAGACGAAGAGCTTTTTCAGCTCTGAGATCAGATGGATTAGAACGTGATTAATAAGCAGACAGGCTGATTAAATTATTGGGTTCACTGTTCAGATAAGAGGTTTTGGATACACTCTGCCAAACTATAATTAAGTTAGAAATTTCTGCTGGCCTGCTTATAAGATGATCACATGATGTACTTTGAAGAAATCTTTTATGGCCCAGAAGAGCAGCTGTGAAGGTATAAGCATGAATCTGTTCTTACAATTATTAATTACTTACAAGTATTAGAGCAGAATTTTCATTGAAAATCATAAATATATTTTAATGTCTTTTTATGAAATTTGTTTAAACCTTCTGGATCTACCCTAAAAACACGTTACAAAGGAAACAGCTATTATTCAAGTGAATATGTAAAAGAATCAGAAAGGATTTTGCCATTTCTGAAATATTGTTAAGAAGATGGTCAGAGAATTTCCTTGAAATATATCAAATAAAAGTACTGGGCTTGTTTAAAAAAAAACAAAAAAACAACAAAAAAAACATGCTCTACTGATGTCAAAATAAGGTAGTTTCTGACACATCAGGAAACAGACAATAAAGCAGGAAGCAGAGATCTAAGAGGACAATCTGGCTGTAGGTAGTGCTTTCCCTCAGGCAGTCTATCAATCTTTGATGGCCTGGAGTCTGAGTTTTGATGGTTTACAAACACCAGAGACACCAGAGAGCAAGTCAGGAACCAGACCCCATGTATGGAGGAGGTGCATTAGAAACCTCCCGAAGACAGGATCAACCAAAACATGATACAGTCAATATTTTTATCAGAAAAGGACTAGAAACCAAAGGTGAGTAATGTGTCCACGCCACCCTAATCATGAATGATGGCCAAACAATTTTGTTAAAAGAATTCAATCTGTTTACTTTCCCAAACCCCAAGTGAATATTTAGTAATGTTCTTAGATATACAAAGTAAACTCTGATGATTCATTCTTTAAAGGTCCGTTTATGTGCAGGTAAAAATGAACAGAAAACACTAGATTGTTGCTAATGACTAACTGCAAGGCTATTCCCACTCCCACTAAAACTCTGCTATGCCTCACCCCCACAAAAAAACTAGCAGTTTAGAGGGGAAAATTACTTACAGCCACACTCGCCTATAAGGTCATATGTCTAAGAAGCTTTAAAATAAACAGGATATAAAATGTAGAGCTGAATCCACACAGGTTTTGGTTGTTGTTTTTGTGTGTGTAGGGGTGTGTGTGTTTCTGTGAAAAAGACAAAATACACAGCAGAAGAGAAGTGAGGCGTGCCCACGTCAGAGTTTAAAGAGTGTCACTGCATCACTGGGCAGGCCTGCCATTCCCAGCTCACAGTTAACTGGAAAATTATAAAGTGCTAAGATTTGCTACTATGAGCCTCCAGTGCTCTTATTATGAAGTGAAGATATTTGGTTCTCCCATTAGATAAACAGTAAAAGCACAGTCAATTGTCCTGTGCATAGTGCACTTTGCCCAAGTTTCTAAAACATCCATAGGTAACTTGAAAAGGAGCATGAGCTCACAGAAAAAAAAAAAAAAAAAACCTACTAAAGACAGGGTTAAATCAGCCTAGGTGACAGTTAGTAGGAAAGAGTATGCTATAGAACCTGGTCAACCAAAACATGTATTCAGTAGGTTGATCAGATACAAATGTTTCATATGCTTAAAAAGAGAAAGTTAAATATACAGTCAAAGATTAAATAAAACTTATGAAGACTTGAAATATAATCGAACAGCAGTTCAAGAAATAAAGGAATAATAATTGAAAAATAAAGAAACAATAATTCAGGGTAAATAAGGGGTTAGACATTGTCTCCTTAGATGAGAGGAATTAGTTAATTGATTTTATAATCTGTGAATACTGCCTGAGAACAGCTCAAAAAAAGTGATGAAAAAAATATGGCCAAGAGACTTAGAAACATGTCAGATAAAGAAGGAAATGGGAAAATATAATTGGATTTTACTAGAAGATACAGAAAAAAATAGAGTAGTCAATACTTAAATAGAAATTGTCAGCGATTTAATCAAGTTGATGAAAGATGTCAATCCTCAGATTCTAAATTGCAATAAACAGAGGGAAATATTTTTAAAAATTAGTGCTAGATACCTTGTAGTAAATAAGACATCAAAAAGGAAAAAAAAAAAAGTGAAATGAAGTTTTCATAAAAAGCCATACCTGTGTTAAATATTCTACAAGGCTGATAGACTGATTATAACCTCCAAGATTGTTGATAGATGAAATGTTACAGGTCCAGAGTCAGATTATCTTGGGGTGGGTTTAATGAGCTGTGGAGCCATTGATTGCCCACCTCTGTTTGTGACATCACGTCAGAATAAAACACCTCTTGTTCTTTTTGGAATGTAATCTGTGCTTTTGCATTGGGAAGGAAAGTTACCAGAAAAAACCTGCCTCTTCAGCTGATCAACCAATTAGCACTTCAATGATTGTGGAAAGTTGGGAAAGTTGCAGGTCCAGAGTCTAATTACCATTTACCTTGGACAATCTTTAGCCCCTAAATAGCCATTCTTGGCCCATCTCTGTTTCTGACTTACCATTCTGTGATGAACAGATAAAAACCTTTTGGAATGTATTAGCTTAGCAGACCACCAGCTCCCACCAACTGAAGGGAGCATACAGATAGCATGTAAGGCTTCTAGCAGAATTCTCCCACTTTGTTATAATCCACCTCTCTGATGTCATCACCAATGTATTTGAAAAGAGTCTTGGCTTATGGCTTTCTTTGTTCTGTTACTTTAAAAACTTATCACGTGCTCATTCATTAAAGGAGTGCCAAGCAGGGTCACTGGACCCTCACCTGAGTATCCAGCCACTCTTCCAAGCCAACTAGTCCAGCTTGGAAGACAAAATGAAAATGAGGAAGAAACCAATAGAGGGATGCTTTTGGAAACCATTGTCAAGAAACTCCAAAGGATTCTCATATGAACATTTGAAAATTGCCCTGTACTGACTTTTTTCTAGTTCCCCATCTAGAACTTGTTATGCTAATTACTCTTGCTTACTTCTCTTTCACATCTCCTAGTCATGATTCAAGGACTTTCTTCTTCCCTTAGAGACAAGAGTTATGCAATTTGGGAGTCTTTTAGATAGACCCACTGAAGGGGTACTCCAATTGCCTCACCCTGCAACCCTGCTCAGCACCAAAGAAGCCAGAGCGGTCAGCATCCCTACTCCCTATTGGCAATTTGTGTAACCCCTTCAGGGGATGGTGTAATAAGAATAGGAGGTAGGAATTGGCTAGGCAGTTAGGGTAAAAAGACCCCAAAGAAATGTAGCCAGTTTCTTGGCTAAAAGTCAAAATGTCCTTGGGCCTGTTAGCAACATACTGTGTTCCAAAGGCCAAAAATGTCCAAAGTATTTTGGAGCTTGTATCTAATCCTTAAAAGATTTTAGGGTTACCTCTTCAGCAGGGGGAATGTTGGAAGGGAGGGAGTGGGCATGGATTTGATCAAAACACCTTATATGCATGTATGAAATTCTCAATAAAGTTGTTGTAAAAATTAAAAAAAAAATCTTACCAGGTTGGAACATGGAATTTGGGGTAAACTGAATCTGTGTTCCTGGGCTGTAGTCACTCATAATTGGCTCCAGAATAAACTATCTCTTATCCCATTTAAGGTGAGAGGTATATTTTTGTGTTGACAGCATCAACAGAGTCTTCTCTGAAAGAGGGGCCCGAGAGAAAAAGATGAACTACACAGCAAGGGTATATTAATAGTAATTTCCAGTGGAAGCCCCAAATAAAATACTTTGTGTAAAGAAAAAAGGTTAAATGAGAGTTGCATACTCTGAAAATTGTAATTCAAGGATAAGAACCAATTTAAAAACAACACACAAAATTAATGGTAAACAAATAGTATGCAGCAGAGAAGATGAATGATTAACAGAAATTTGTTAAAAAGTGTTATAGTTTATTAACTATTGCTGTGATAAAATACTCTGAGAAAAACCAATTTAAGGGAGAAAGGGTTTATTCAGCTTACAATTCCAGGTTATAAATGATCATTTTGGGGAAATCAAGGCAGGAACTTGCATCCTATCCACAACCAAGAGCAGAAAGAAACAATTGCAGTTATGTTTCCTACTTTCTTAAGCTCAGCTAGCTTCTGTACTCTTACACTGTTCAAGATACCCTGCCTAGGGAATGGTGCCACCCACAAGGGCTTGTGTTCTCCCACATCAGCTAACAGTCAAGACAATCACACACCCCCAGACATGCCCACAGGCAAACCTGATCTAGATAACTCCTCAACTAAGAATCCCTTTACAAGTGACTCTGGTTGTGGCATGCTTACATTTAAAACTAACCTTTACACACAAGTACGAAATACTGAACAATAACAAGAGGAAAATAAATTACATTGAGAATATAAACTGTGTTATCACACTTATAGGATGTACAAAAATATGTGAAACTAAGTAATATGATGTTTATGCACACATATGTGAAAACATGCAAAAGAAAGAAAATAGCCATCACAAAATCTAAAATCCATTGCTCCAGGGAAGGAAAGGGATGTCCTTTTGGAGGGGCACAGTGAGGTGAAGGTACGAGAATGCTTCTGATCTAGATCTTGTGATATGAAAGAAGAATATTCATTTTAGTTTGTGTTAACCTTGTTAGACCATAGCTTGACCTTTAAGACTCTGGTCATTCTAAGAAGCCAAATCCTATTGTCTGAAGCAATCAGACCACACCCCCTACAGTTCTCTCCTTGGACAGAGAATTCAGAAGCTATTCTAGAGAATGGTTTTGGAGAACTTAATTTATGATCCTATGCAGCACCTGGCTCCTCCATTCTTATCACTTTCTGCCATCCCAGACCAATCATGCAATGAAAACTTCCCACCAGTACCCCTGAAACTTATAAAAGCTAGATTATCTTCCTTCTGGTTTTCCTTTATCATCTGGTCAAGATGGCTTATCTCTCATTCTCTTACTTCAAGCTATCTCTCAATGAAGTTTCTCTTCAGGCTTTAAAGAGGAGCTTCTCTTTCCCTTTAAGACCCCGTTATGGTGTTTTTAATATAATTGCACACTATTCCTCTCGAATGCTCCCCACCTCAAAGCACAGCCATGGTCTCAGGGGTCCTGTCTCTCAATAGTCCTTGTTTCTGAAAGGTAGTCATGTGTCAGTTCTTTCCCCAAAGTAACTGCTGCAGTTTCATTCTTTATTTTTTGAGACAGGGTCTCACTATGTAGCTGACCTGGAACTGTCTAGATAGACCAGGCTGGCCTCAAACTCACAGAGATCTACCTGACTTTACCTTCCCAGTGTTTGGATTAAAGGCCTGGGCCACCTTGCTCAGTCCCAATGCCATTCTTATATCAAACAAAACTGCATATCAACTTTACACATACTCAATTGTAGCATGCTCTATTTTATGATTTTTTTAAAATTAAAAATTATACTCATGAAGCAGAAAAATGAAAAGAGATAGGACATGAACTGTAGAGTGGCAATAGTCTTGAGTGGGCAGACTATACATATTACCATCTCTGTTAATACATGATTCTGAATGATGCTTTAGAAAGGTCAGCAGTTGTAGGCATTCCTGTAACAAACACTGAGCCTCTCTGCCATGACCTCAACATCATTTTCACCCATTACTAATTAAGATAGTTTTTAAAAAATCCATTAATCTATTCAACTCTAAGTAGGCATTATGGGAAAATTTGGGATTGGGTATGTTGCTGTCTGAAACCTTTGACACAATCCAGAGGAATCACAAAATCATATTAAAAGTACTTTAGGCAACACATCCCTAATGTATGGTTGTCTTGGGAATTATTCCCACTAGTATTTTGCTGATTAAAATGAGAAGATGCAGTGTGGGGGAGAAAAATGTCTTGTTTCTCTGAAAAATCACTTATTTGAATATATCCTCAAAGTTCTCTAAATATAAATTGAGTAGCCATGGTATTTAATAATTAAAATAATAAAGTTTAAAATATGTTTCCTTATAATTCTAATACCCCTACTCAGTGGCATTCTCTCATATAGTAGGCTATAAAGATGCTTGTATTATAATTACAAAACACTATTTAAAAAATGTATTATGTCCTACAGCACTTAGCCTTGACAAACAATTACTGGATCACATTCATCTGAATACAAAAAGCAATCTTTATCACAAGGTTAAAATTAGCCTTGGAACAATAAATGCTTTCAAAGCTATTCTAAACTCCAAACTGCTCTGCACCAGCCACTTTTGAGGAAATGCAAACAAACAAACTGAAGGACATTTGAAAAACTTTCTGCCCCAGTCCTCTCAAGTTGTTCAAGCTTTTCTAGTTTTATAAGTACTAATTTTTTATATCCAAAAGGTTGTCAACATGGCTTCAGAGGAAAAAGTTTTGTAAATTCAAATCCAAACAAAATAAAAAAGAAGTAACTAATGAAACAAATAAACCCTGAGAATTCTGGATGGTCTGAATGGATTATTCAAAATAGGATTCTTAATTACCATGACGATTATTTAAATATTATTATGTGAAAAAAATCAAAATGCAGTGTTTGCTTCATGGAACAGAGACTTGAAAGCAAATTTATTTATTTACTAGTTGTTTCAAACTCAGTAAGAGACATATATTCTATTCAGCTTTCAAATGACAGTATGAGGACTGTCAAGATGGCTCAGTGGGTATAGAAGCTTGTGGCCAAGCCTGACAATCTGAGTTCAATCCCCAGGACCCACTTAGTGAAAGGAGAAAGCTGACTCCCGCAAGTTGTCCTCTGACCCCGACATGTATACAAAAGGAAATGTGAAAACAAAATGCAGTATGAAATGTAGAGTAAGTTATACAACAAATTACTTTAATCATGATAGTTGTATTTTTCTGGAAAGTTATAATTAAAATCATGATAGAAAGATGTAAGTAAAAATAACTGAAATTAACAAAAGAATGAATGCCATAAGTTGACTTTAAAGTAAATTGGTTCTTAGTGGAGATGATACAATCAAAATTTCCTATCACTTTGTAAAATGCTGACTTGAGACTCGTTCCCTGACTTATGAAGGCAGATTTGGAGCTCATGAAATGTTTGGAAGGAAAATAACAGTAGTTAGTCTTCTTTTGGGCTGTAATCACAGTTTAGATTCAAGTCTTTTCAAAACTAATTAATTAATGACAAATATATTTAAAATAGCAATAGATGCAGTTACTGGTATGGTATCTGGATGCCAAAACTAATGAAATAATTTCCAAATGATAGCTTATATCTGCATAGTGATTTATAAATGTCATCTATATGTTTCCATATACAATAAAATATAATGCTAGTGAATACCCTTTAAAATAAGGGGACACTTATATGGATGATCTCTGGGTTGTTTGAAAAGTGTTGGGGCATCACGTAACCCAATCTTCTTGTTGATCAACAAAGCACCTGGACATATTGAAGGGTTTGAGGATTTCAGCACTAAATCCACCTTCACAGTCCATTCTTTCACATACACATTGGACTCTGAATTTTTTAAAAGTATATGACCCATGAATGTCCTTCAAGACCCTCATGTATTTGGAATGGGCCTTGCTATGGAGCCCAGGTTAGCCTAGAACTCAAGAGGCAGGGATGCCTCTGCCCCTGGATAGCTGGTATTACAGGCAAGATATTTTGTAGAGAAAAGACTATTTCTGATATATGGAGATAGGTCAACGGCTCCCAAAGTTTTGATCACATAGTTCATTATTAAAAATGAAGTCCTAATATGTAGCTCCAATAAAATATTTCACATAATAGAAAGAGAAAATGAGAACATATAGAGATATTTTCTTTCTGTTTTGGTACATCCCAATGCATTTTCAGACCTCTAGACTCACAATATAGAGAGCACTGGAAAAGATCCCGAGTGCAGAAAGAAGAGTGACGTGTCAGGAAAGAAAGTCAAGCACCTGCTTTATGGAGGGCGCAGCAGGAATTCACAGAGACTTTGTGCCGAAAATGCATTTCAGCGTTTGCTGGGAGTGTGATCTCTGTCAAATCACTCAGCTCTCTACTATCCCATGAAAACAGCCACAGACAAAATCAGCAAATGATTAATGAGTATGTTTGTGTTCCAATGAAAACTTCTGCATGGACACTAAATTTCGAATTTCACATGTATGTATTTATGTAATGACTTTTTTCTTATTGACACAAATGCAAATTTTTGTAAAAATATTCTTTTGATTTTTTTTCACCAACTGTTTATGCAAGATCTGAATGTGTTTGCCCTCAAAATTCATATTGGAAGCATGACTAATGCAAAATTATTAGAAGGCAAAAAGGTTATGTAGGAGACTAATGCCATTATGAAAGTGGCTTGAAAGTAATCTTCCCTGCTCCAGCATGTGAGGACAGGGTACAAGCCATCATCTAAATACCAAAGATCAGGGCTTGAACAGACAGCAGAGCCACCAGCGCCTTCATCCTGGGCTTCTGAACTGTCCAAGCAGGAGCAATGCCATCCTTTTGCTCAGGGGCTTACTGCTCTGTGGTATTTTCCTATAGTAGTCCAAGTGGTCTACGATAATTTAAGAAAGCAGACATCATATAAGTTCATAAGCTACATAAAAAGTAGCAAGTGGCTGGATTTGGCCCATGGACCAGTTTCTAGAACTCTTGTCCCAAATATGAAGAGGAAAATTGAAGGGATTGTAGAGGAAGAGTTAAAACACCATTTCATTTTGGTTTTTGTACTAAATTCTAAGAGTGAAAAATGGATTAATTATGCAATTCTATTTCTTAATATTACTGGAGAATAAGTCTTGAATTGTTTAATAATAAGCAGCAGAAGTAAATAGCTGGACAATGTGTTAATATTGAATCCTTCTAAATAAGTTTATTGAGGAAGATGCTTCCAAGTTTTCTTTAGAAATTATGGTGCATGTGAGAGTTTGGGGCAGGAAACTACAAATTAGAGCTAGGTCCATAGTCTTTATGTATCAATAACGCATCCCCAAAATAATTTTTTTGAGGAAGATACTTCAAAATATTCTTTTGAAATCGGGGGTGCATTTGACAATTGGGGAAGAAAACTCCAAAATCAGAGCTGGGACTGTGGTCTTTATGCCTGTCTGTATAGTTATAATCATCAACAGAAATCTTCTACAAGATGTAAAGGAACTGCCTTTTGATAGATTAACAGTAGGGACAAAATGCAGTGCAGATATCTGTAATGTTTGACATCAGTACATAAAATTATTTTCAGATTTAGGTTGAAGGTCACAAAGACATCATAGATTTCTGGAAATCTTTTATCTGATAAATCTAAATGTTATGAAACATCATGGCTCTGATCACCAAAGGCTGAAGAATGAGTAATTTACACACTCTAGGCTTATAGAAATATAACGTCTGCCAAAATAGCCTTAACAGCACTTAGAATTGAAAAGCGAAAAGTTAGATAAAGAAAATACCACTACTTCCCTAGAAAACTTTTGGCAGCAGTAGATAATGTTTTGTAGGTGTAGTATTATTACTGATTCTGCTTGTAGCAAAAATAAAATACTTATTTCTAAACCACTGTATAATACTAACTATAGAGACAAGAATGCTGAAATTGATTCATTAGTACATTGATACTTTTTTGTTTTTTAAATGAAATTAAATTATAGTAAAGATTCGCAACATAGAATGTAGACACTAGCCATAGCACCACATTATGATCTTATAATAGAATTACAATGTTTTGGATCAATTTTTAATTGGAATAATTTTAAAGTAATCCTGTTTCTTTCCTAAAATGGTTGCAAATCTAATATATAGAGAAATGTGGAAAATCACAGATACCATAGACATAGTAAGCAAGGTATCTGCAGATGAGTAATATGGGCTAGCAAAAAAAAAAATGACATTATTGTCTTTTCTTGTAGAAAAGGTTTACAGTATTACACAAAAGCGCTGAGCCCTTACCCAGGTCATATTCTTTATTTTCACAACAACAACTACCTAGAATACATAGTTGAATATAGACATGGGGGCATCACATTTACTAAATATGCTGATAAACTGGAGAGAGATTAGAAGGTACTCCAAGTCGAGTCAGAAAGCTGAACAAGATATTCAAGTTGATATTGATTATCCCAAACTACTTCTGCCTACCCCTCATGTATTTTTGGAGTTATTTTTTAAGTGTATAGAAGAGGCATGATGATATATTGGTTAAGAAAGGAATGATGTCAATGACCTGGGTTCACATACTGATTTTGTCATTAGAGTAGCTGTGCCATCTAAATAAGTAAGAGTGTTTTTTGTTTCCTTCTTAGTGTTAAACTAAGTCAGAGGAAACATCAAAATGATTGTTGTAAGGATTAATGAAGGACGAGTGAAATGTATTGAGCTTGAATAACATCAGAAAGGAATATGTGAAATGCTTAGACTATTCTGTGACACTTTACAAATATTTATAATGAATTTGTGTTTTTCTGTGATTAACATTTTTGTATGCCATCTATAGTTGTGACATATGCAATACAATACATGTACCATTTATATTTGGTGAATTGATACTGGGTGTTGGGAAGCACATAGCTCTGAGTAATGCAGTGTGATTGTACTGCGACACAGGGAGGGCTCTGTGGGAGGACTTCCAAATACTAATTCACTGAATCTTCACAGGAAGGGACCCAGAAAAAGAAATGGAAGCTTTTTTGAAATAGTTCTCCTGAAACCATGCCACATTGCTCCTTTTGGTGAAGGAGAAAGATTGGAATTGGAGACTGTGAGTGCTACAGTAAGCCTGGACCACGCAAACATATGCAAGAGAAACCCATTTTACCAATGACATCAATGAAGTTTCCCCAACGTTGCAAATCAGAATTTTCTGCATACTTAATAGGGGCTGATAAGGAGGATTAAAAAATGAAAATGGAGGTGAAGAGATGGCTCAGCGGTTAAGAACACTGATTGTTCTTGCAGAAGACCGGGGTTCGAATTCCAGCACCCACATACCAGCTAACAACTGTCTGTAATTCCAATCCCAGGGGATCCAACAGCCTCTTCTGACCTCTGTGGACATTGCCCAATATGGGTGCACTTATGTACATGCAGACAATACACACATACACATAAAATAAAAATAATAAATAAAATTAGAAAAATATGAAGATGATGGTTCTAAGATAAACTAAAAGATGGCAAAGAAATGAACAGACAAACGCTACCCCCACCCCAGAGTGCAGGAGGGAGACCAAATGTTTTTGATGCAGAATCAAGATACACTGAAATGTGGATGAGACAGAGCAATGGACTGAAATATAATGTGAAGTAATATTTGTATTTTGGGTCTAAAACTTCAAATGCACAAAGGTAAGATAGGGAAGACATGGTTTATGTGCTGAAAGGTTAATAGAGTACTAGAGAGCCTTTATTTTAGTATAAGTCAAAAGAGTAAATGAGGTGATACAAAAATAACTGTAATTATTATAGCAATAGTAAATTAGTGTTGGGGAAAAGGACATGACTGTCTCATTCTTTTTAGAGCTGCTCAGAAGACTGACTTTAGTTTGGGGCAGAGTAGAAGATCATCCACGCAAAATGAGGGGAAATATGTTTCAAGACTCCATGTCATGTGAGCTGAAAACAGTTAAAAGAAATAATCATATTTAGCACAGATAAAGGAAAAGAAGGGTTATCACCAAACGATCATCACTTACCCAAAGGGAAACCAGAAAGAGAGGAGTTTAGAATTTTTGTGAATCATCTCAAAATGGTACAACAGAAACTATAGGAGAGCATTTGATTCATATTTTCTAACATCCGAATCTATTTGAAGAGGCAACTGTCTAGAGAGTTCCTCCTAACTAACGTGTTTAAGAATAAGACAGTGTGCACTACTGAAGCTGGGGCAGCATTCCTTTTCTGAGTGTTACTTTCTCTTTCATCCATTTTGTCCCAGTATCCACCCCTCTCCCCCAAACGCCTTTGATTGCTGAAGAGCAATAACCTTCAAGGGGGGAGTCCAGACATGAGTCTAATTGTTTTTTTTTTTTTTTCACATTTAGCCTTAAACTACTGGTTGTCCCGCCTCTACCTCCCTATTGCTAGGATTATAAGCAAGTACCACCGTACCTGGCACATGATCCGAAATTTTATTATACCTCTTTTTCTAAGGAAAGTTACTTTCTTGTGTTTGGGATGGAAGGGTCATATCTTTCTTTTTTAACTTTAGATTTTGTTTGTTACAACAAAAAACAGGAAACATACTTTTAGGATGGGACACTAACTTACGGCAAGATAGAGTGAAGACATAAGAGTCAATGTGCCTGAAAATCTCTAACTAATATTTTGTATTTGTGTGACCAAGTTTTAAAAGAAATCTATTTTCAAAAGTAGAATTTAGGAATTTGATCATAAGACTCCAATTCTCCAATTGCATCAACTCAAATAGCCTTAAAAAGAGAAGTAAAAGAAAATGTTACCTTATTCACTTACTAGTTTTGATTTTTTTCCCACCACTATTGAGATACAACTGGCAAATAAAAGTTACATCTACTTAAGGGATACAACATTCTATGTGTATACATTGTAAAATGATTACCACAAGTATGCTAACTAATTCATCACTTCTCATGGCAATCATTAGTGTGTGTGTGTGTGTGTGTGTGTGTGTGTACATGCACCTGTGTGATGGCAAGACTGAAGATCTGTTTCCTTAGCTAATTTAAAGTATACAATTTGGTGTTATTAACCACAGTTACTATGCTGCCTATTAGATGCCCATGAAATCACTTATCTAATAACTGAAAAGTGTGTGATGTGTATGAACTTCTCCCTCCACCCCAACTCCTTAACTCTCAGCATCTGGCAACTTTTATTCTCTGCTTCCATAAATCCAATACTTTTAGATTTCACATAGAAGTGAGATGATGAAGGGTAGCTTTTATCTTTCTGTGTTTAGCCTTTTTCATTAGTATACATCCTTCAGGTTAGCCACATTCAGAAAGGTCAAGATCTCTTTCATGTGACTGAATAATATACACACGCATGCATGCAGGTTTCTTTTACCATTCATCTACCTGCAGGTTTCTTTTACCATTCATCTACCCACAGGCTTTCAAGTTTTTCTCCTGGCATTTACATTGATGAACTGCAATGACTAGGGGAGTGTATCATTTTTATGCATTACAAACTGGGTGAACGATCTGAAGAGAAACTTTGCAAAGGAGATAGAAATAGCCAACAGGAATATCACCCATCAGTGAAATGGCCATCAAGACCAGAGAGCAGTCACCTCATACCTGTTAGTATGGCAATGAACAAAAAGACAGGAGACAGCAAGTGTTAAGAAGAGTAGAGTAAAAGGGACACCCCGTGTGCTCAGTAGGAGTGTAAGCTGGCACAGCTGCTACGGGAAATAACATCTAGTTCTTTAGAAAATTAGACACGGACCACAACGTGGTCCCACAAAACACTTGCCAGGGAATATTCAAAGCGAATGAAGTCATTATCTGAATTTTTGAGATGTTAAATATTGATTAAATGTCAGCAAAATGACATAGTCCATGTCTATAATGAAATGTTTTAATGAACAACTTAACTCAAGCAGAAAGAACAGAAATGTAATTTGTTTGTATTTTAAGGACAAATATGGACATTAACACGATGAACAGAAAATGCCAATATGGTCCAATTATATGTGAAATATATGAAAACATACCAAAGATAAATCTAGAATAACACATGGATCAGTTCTTTCACATCTGAAATTTTTGGGACTATTGTTGAGACATTAGAAATCTTTGATTACAGAGATCAGGTATAAAAATCAACTGTCCTTTAAAACCTTACAATTAATGCTCCTACTGTCAATTTTATATTAGACATTTGTGACAATTTTTATTATTCATTCATTTGTTCACTTAACAAAATGTAGAGAATTATTTTGTACCATTTACTATCCATTGAGATTAATATTGGCATTTTGAGTATCTATCTATCATCTATCTATCTGTCCATTTGTCTATCATCTATCTACCTAATCTATCTGCTATCAACTATCATCTATCTATCTATCTATCTATCTATCTATCTATCTATCTATCTATCTCTCTTCTATCATCTATCGATCGATCATTTATCTATCATCTATCTATCTATATTGAGAGCACCCTCCCCCATCCACTGAATTAAAACCACTTTATTTTATATATATATATAGAGAGAGAACAGATCTTTGGGATCATTTTTCTTTTATAGAAAGTCAGGAACAAATGCTGGGCGCATGGTGGCATGTGCCTTTAATCTCAGGCAGGAAGGTGGATCTCTGCAAGACTGAAGCCACCCTGGTTCACATTGTGACTTCCAGGTGGGCTGTGACTAGGGAGACGGAGACCCTGTCAAAAACAATCAACAAAAAGACCAAAAAAATGAAAATAAAGTCAGGGACAAAATGAAATTCTAAAATACAAGTTATGATCATGGAAGTTTGAAACTATATATAATATATAATCTATTATATATAAATATAAATTATTTTATATATATAAAACCCAAATCCAACTGTCAGTGCTACTTCATATTCTGGGTGATAGGGAATTGAATATTCTATTTTTAACTAATTCTTTTAAAGAACAGGTTGTGTTCTAGCTTCTCCTACCTTGAGCCACTTTTAGAACACCCCCCCATATCCACTGAATTAAAATCACTTTTGTATGACGCTAGTAGTCTAGAGGTAACATTTTGTGTAAGAAATTTTTATGAATATAAATTACCTCAACACAGTGAGTAGGATCATGCTCACAAGTTGGAATTTTGTTGCTAAATTAAATTTGCCCCTGTTGTGCTGTTTTACTTGGGAGTGGTGAAAGTCTTTTCAAGTCAGGGTCATCTGAGCTCATGACCTCCTTTCAAACCAGGTCAGCTTATTTGCTATAAATGGCCTTGTGCTCTGACTGCCCTTGTGGAGATGTTGCATCATAATTTTTCCTCAGAGTCCACCTAAATGATCAGTGTGTTGGATATTTTTGGTTTTACCCCATATCCAAAGGTACTGAGCCACATGGATTTTGAGAAAAACATCTTGTCTATGCTATCTTCTAACAACCCAGGTATCCAGTTTTTCCGGTACTCATATAGGGGGAGATTCTCCCCAAAGAAGCCAAGTCTACAGTCATCTCAGATCTTGCCTTTTCCTTAGCTTGAAGTCAGTCCTGAGATTGTGGAGAGTGCAAGGGTAAAAAAGCTTTGTCTTCTGCATCTTCCAGCCCAAGCCCCTGTGTGGACAGGACAGGTCTTTCCCAGAGATGAGGAACAGAAAGGGGTGCTCATTATGAGGGTACCCTAGCAGAAAGGCCTTCTGGAAGATTTGAACTTCTTTGAAGAAGTGGAATAGGAGATCTGACTCCTGAACAAAGGACATGTCTTATCTTTCTAGACTTTTCTGGGGATAAGGGTGGGGTTTTCTTTGAGTTTAGAGGGCAGTCCCTCTGTTATAGGGCTGGAGCCTCTAAACTTAGAGAGGAAGGGTCTTGGAGTTTAGCAGATTACAGAAGGTTCTAGATGGGATCTAAGTCCTTGATTTAGGATGATAATCTATTGTCACACCCTATCTTGGGGCTGCTACAAGCTGAGAGTTTAGGACAGGAGTACTAGATATGCTATAAAGTGTGGCTGATCCCCTATGCATGAAAGTTTCTTTGACAGAACACTTATGCTTTATTCTTAGTTTTAAAATTCTTTACAAATGCAGTAGTTCTTATAGTTCATATTTTGGTTGTCAGTGACTTGCTTTAGCCACTGCTTCATGAACAATTTACTTCATGAGGCCATCATGATGGCTGAATGAGTAAAGGGTTGTCCATCAAGCCTAAAGACACATGTTCCATCCCTAGAACCCAAGTGGTAGAAGGACAGAACCAACTCCTGAAAATTGTCTTCTGACCTCAACATGTACACTGACACACTCATATGCAAGTGTGTGTGTGCGCGCGCGCGCACACACACACACACACACACACACACACATACACACATCAACAAAAGTTTTCAAAATGAGTAACTGTCTTCTTTTGGCTTTCATTATGGTAGCCCTAAGCCTGACTACCTGAGTACTACCTGCAGCACGCACATGGTGGAGAGACAGCGAATACGTTTCTTAAGAGAAAAACGAGGACTTCTTGTCCATAACTGATTGATATCTATCTTGGCCCTCATTTCTATCAGGATTTTAAATGGCCATTTCCTCCTAGGAAAGTAAGTGCTCTCTACTTTGCATGTGTATTCATTCACAAACACAGATATATTTCCTGTACATTTCTAGAGAAGGAGATAAAACATCGGTAGAGCATTACAAGTCATTATTGCATTGAAAATATTTTTAGATTGCTTTTACTAAAGTACATGCATTGCATGCTCCTGTGGGTTTGGGGAACGAAAGATCTATTGCATTAAAAGTTATAAAAGATATATATATTGCATGTCAACTTGACAGGAATTGAACAAGCATAGTGCTGGTTGAAAAGAGGAGTCAAATGTGTGTGTGTGTGTGTGTGTGTGTGTGTATCTCCTAGATATAAAGTGTTACTGTCAATCAGCCAACCACACAATTATTTAACGTGTGGATGTATCCAGTTCTTCCCGTTGCATTAAACTGTCTTATTCTTCCTTGAAAACGGTGTTATCCATCAGAACACATATTCAATTACATTTTGCACTAAGGATGAACTGTTAAAATCAATGTGCACATCATAGACACCTGTACTTTTCTTTCTCCATTAGAGTTTAAGATTGCTACAATTCTATAAGTATTGACTGACATCATTAGATTATTCAGGGTGAAGAACTCGAGGCACAGACTCTGTTTCCACGTGAGTAGGATAATAGAAAAGATGTACTTAAATTCCACATTTTCTCTTTTTCTTCAAGCAAGGATTGAAGAAATTCAAGTACGCATGGGGAAAGGACTTGAGTAAGGATGTATGCAAGCCAGGTTCGTTAGTGATAACAAGGGAGCATCTTGTTCATTCCATTACCAAAAGAATAGCAAATTTAGTTTTCGGGATTTGAGTAAGCACTGAGCACACAGGTTGCCATTTCTGGGAATAAGCCAATTAGTTATATTTGCTTACAGAAAGGCTCTCTCCCTCTTCTGCCTTTGTCGCCTTCCCAAAATGTTGTCTGTTTCACATGTTTATTCTCCTCCAGCCTCCCAATATATTCAAACACACTTACAGTCAATTGTTTTTATGTTTATCTATGCAAGCCCTGGTCGTTATAGAAACAAAAAGCTGTCTGAGACCTATGTTCTTTGGTTGTACTGCTCACTTCTCTTTCATCCACTGCAAATGAAAGGCTCTGTTCTTTACTTGTTTTCTCCCTTGAATCACAAGCTGCACCCTTCCATGTGCTATGGTAGTTCCATAAAATGCCTGATAATCTGACTTCCCTCAAGATGGAGCTAACACTTAAAAGTTTCCTCTGCTTTCTGTGAAACTTCTGAAGGTTGTTGGGTGCTTCTGGGTTACCTTTCCTGGAGAAATGTGAACAAACGTCTGTTCACTCCAGATAGGGAAACAATCGGGTGAATGATTACACCAAAGTCCAACTTGTTTAACAAATGAGTGTATTGGGACACTTACAAGAGGATAGATGACTCAAAGGCAGCTGTGTCACCCGAATGCCCACCCCAGCCTGGGTGAAAACTCACAAAAGTTGCATCTTCTGAGCTCCTTGCATGACCTGCAGGCAGCTAGATAAGTTGGAGAGTCTACAAGAGGGGACTTGTGAAGCTTGTGAATTTAAGGAGCATCTGGAGATCATGAAGTTTGTTTACTTCCTGAATCATAAGATGCACCCCCCTAGGATGGAATATTTCAATTTGAAGAACACTGCTGCATGACAGGTGCCTGTTTCCAGCCTGCTTTCAGTGTCTGCTTGCATGCCTCTTGCTATGATGTGGGTATGAGTTGAGATCTCCTCTTCATATGTCGGAAGCTTGGTTTCCAGTGTGGTGATGTAAGAGGTATAATATAATGCAAAGTAATTAAGTCTTTAGAGGATTTACCCTCACTTGGAATTTAATGCGCTTCTGGTATGATCTTGGTTAGCGCTCGATGTGCTTTCTGCCTCTAATACATAGTCCTATCATGAATCCATTCACTATGAAAAAATATGGCTACCCATCATGATAGCTTGCAGACATGTGAGCTAAATAAGCTTACATTTTTGATAGCAAAAGAAAAATGGCTAACACACCTCTTTTCCTGATATTTGCATTTGCACACCTACCAGGAATCCTTTGGCCTCAGATATCTTCCTTTATTTGCTCATGTTTTGGTGTAACACTTTTTCCAACAGCTTCCTGAGAAATGGCTCATAAAGGAATATGTGTTTGTTTGGTCTTGCTATGGTTTGAACGTGTGTCCTCTACAATGGATATAGAAATGTGAATGTAGGAAGGAGGGTATGCAGTGGTACTCAGGCCACAGGCTTCTTCTTTATTAAGAGACTTAAGGACTTTATTAAACTACTTTATTATAACCTCATAAGATCACTCACTCATGCCTTGATCTTGGACTGTCTAGCTTCTGTGACTATGAAGAATGACTATCTGTTCTTTTCAAGTTAACCAGTCTTGGGTCTTGGGTATTTATTGCATCAACACAGACTGAACTAAAGCAAAATATCTCATTTATATTGTGGTCAATGTAGAATTCAACATTAAAAACAGTACCTCTCATATTTTTATTTTTATTTTATTACTTTAAAACAATATTTTTTGAGACAGGGTCTTCCTGTACCCCCAGCTGGCCTGGAACTCACTATGTAGACCAGGTTGGCCTCAAACTCAAAGAGATCCTCCTGTCTCTGCCTCCCAAGTGCTGGGATTAAAGGCATGTGCCACCATGCCAAGCTTCAATATTTTTAAAAATGTTATTATTGAATATGTTAAAGCTGTAATGAAATGCTTAACAAAAACTATAGAGTGATATATATATTTTTTACTAAGGCTACATTAAAACCATTTATTGGAAGTTCTAGTTCTCTAATTGGCAAAGGAGACTGAATGTTTTGTGATGAAAAACATAAAATAAAACATGTATTGTTGATGCTATTAGTAAATGCTTATTAAATCTGTATTGATAAAAATATTGTCTTCTAACATTCAATAATGTTTAGTTGACATTTTTAAGTGACCTAACTATTCTGTCTCAAGAGACTAAAAGGATCATCTTTAACCCATGCTTAGCAAAATTATGTGATAAGCATTGGCATGGTCCTGTTTTTCTTTTTATACCCTTCTTGCACACATACCATTCCTTTCGGGGACATTTCTCCATTCTATGCTGTTGAAAATCACCTCTTCTAAGCTTCTTATGCAGCGAATGGTGATTAACACAGAGAACCACAACTGGTCAACATGTAGAGAACAAGAGGCTGCAGAGTGCTCGTCCCTGAATAGGATACCTTATCACACATCTGTCTCCCAAGATTCAGGTATCATTGAGTAAGAGGGAGCAGAAAGAGTTTGAGAGCCAGGGTTGTAGATAACCACCAGGAAATTGAGTTTTCCAGACTGCTGGGAAGTTAGTCATATGAACTCGTAGCAGTCAATAGTGACAGCAAGCAAAGGACACATGCAAGCTCAAGCCAGGGAAAATTCCCAGCATAGATGTGGGGAAGTGGGTAAGAAACCCCAACCCTATGTGAGGAGCTATTGGCAACTGATGGCTGCTGGGAAGTGGAGAGTTATCCTCATTTAAGGTTGAGACTCAGTAGGTTGATGAGGCTCCACTGGATGAATCCACACCAAAGAGTATTTGGGGACACAAATACGACTCTATAGGCCTGAAACTTGCTATTTAGACCAGCTGGCCTCAGTCCTGCAGAGATCCACCTGCTTCGGCCACCTGAGTGTTTGAATCAAAGGTGTGCACAATCATGCCTGGCTGTTTTCCTGTGCACTTACATGCATGCAGGCGATACATGCATACACATAAAATAATAAAATTAAAAAAAAATTTTTTCAGCCAGGCATGGTGGTACACACCTTTAATCCCTGCACTCAGGAGGCAGAGGCAGGTGGATCTCTGTGAGTTCGAGGCCAGCCTGGTTTCCATAGCGAATCCAGGCCAGCAAGGGCTACAGGGAGACCCTGTCCCAAAAAGACCAAAAAAAAAAAAATTTTTT
>NW_008338999.1:3683177-3775950 GCF_000622305.1 Nannospalax galili
TATGTCCATGTGTGGGTTTGTGCACATGAGTGCATGTCCTTCTGAGGTCAGAAGAGGGCATTGAATCCCCTGGAGCTGGAGTTACAGGAGGTTGTGAACCATCTGACATGGGTGCTGGGAACTGCACTCAGGTTCTCTTTAAGAGTATTTTGTGCTCACCAGTCATGCACTCACCATTAATCCCAACACTTGGGAGTCAGAGACAGGTCTCTTTGAGTTCAAGCCCAGCCTGGTCTACATAGCAAGTTCCAAGCCAGCTGGGCCTATAGTGGGAAAAAAAAAAAAAAAAAAAGAGTGCTACATGCTCTTAACTGCGGAGCCATCACCTGTATTTTAAGTTTTACTTTCTTTTGGAACTTTTTCAAATATAGTTAGTCTCTTCTCGCAATCTTTATATTCAGAACAGAATTTCAGATATTTTGCTGTCTTCATTATCTCAGAGTAACTACCTATCTCTCAGAGTAACTACCTATTTCTCCTCATAAAAGCAATGAAGTTTCTGATTTATTTTTAGGTTTACTTTATAGTTATGTGGTGCAGTGCGCATGAGTGTGTGTGTGTGTGTGTGTGTGTGTGTGTGAGTGTGTGTGTGTGTGTGAAACATGTTATGGGTTCCTATGGAGATCAGAAGAGGATGTTGGATCCCTGGAAACTGAATTCAGGTCCTCTGAAAGAACAGTGAATGCTTTAAACCTGTGAGCTATTTCTCCAGTCTATTTTTGATTTTTAAAAATATATTTTATTTATTATTTTAAATTTATGTGTATGAGTACATTGCCTATAGGTATGTATGTGCACCCATGTTGTGTAATACCCATGGAGTTCAGAAGAGCATGTCAGATTCCCTGAAACTGGAGTTAAGGACGGTTGTTAGCCATCATGTCGGTGCTGGGAACTGAATTCCAATCCTCTGCAAGAGCAGCCAGTGTTCTTAGACACTGAGCCACTTCCCCAGTCCTATTTCTGATTTCTTTATTCTACAAAATAACTTACTATGAATACCCTGACTTTCTTTCTTCCAGTAGTGTTTTGGTACCTTTCCTGCAATATTTAGCCTCATAGTAGATGACTATTTATGTATCTAATCATATTTTAAAATTACATATACTACAGTTTAAAATTTTACACAGACATGTGCACACACACACAGTTCACACATATAGCATAGCTAAAATATTCTTTAATAAATTTTGTTGTAGTATTGGAATGCAATTAAGATGGGGAGAATAGTAGTTGATGGACCTGCCATGCTGTACAGGAAGTTAATACAATGGACCCAGTGTTTATGCTGTCTGATATTCGTGTTCTGATCCCAACTATCCATGCCCTGTGGCACTTAGTAACTGAAGAGGAACTCCATAGTTTTATTATCATCAATTAATTGTGTCATTATTCACTTAGAAGAGTTGGGGAAAGTTATTTTGAAAAATTAGAAAGATTTTCAGTAACATAATAGTGAAACTGTAGCATATTTATGAAATATATGATCTGGAATCTATTTGCATGGGTACATGAATTTTACCCATCCATTCTGCAGTTTTTAAGGGCTTAAGGGAATAATCAATTTTTCACTTCTATGCTGAATTATATATGAAATAGTAGACACATCATTTTCTTTTGAAATGTAGGGCATCTCATCCTTCATGACAGTTTTCTCATGAGTTTGTGGTTTGAATGACTGGTGAAACAATATATAACTTAACCATAGGAACCATGAATCAAGAATGTAAATTGCATACCCTCTAAATAAGCATACAATGTTCATTTCCCAGCAATCCGGTAGTCATTACACGTCTATTAATTTAGAATCCTCTAACTTTAATGTTATTACATTAGTACCAAGCTGTAGTACTGTTACTCATAGAAAAATCAGCTTTTACCAAAGTTTAAGAGCAATTCACAAATTTTAATATTGCAAAGATATCGGGCTATTTTCATTGAGAATTTAACTTTTGTTCTAATTTACTACCTTACCATGTTCAAAACACAAACTACTCATAATTCCTGAAATTAAATTAAGTTTTCCTTTGTGTATGTTATTTTCAAAAGTTTATTAAAAGTATTCTCTCCATAAATTGTCAGTTCTGTTATTTTGTCAATATTACCAAAATCACTATTGAATAGCAAGCACTGGTTAGTAAATTTAAATAAAGATTACATTAAACTTGTTACACTATAATTAGATAAAAGTGAAGTTGATTTCTAGATTAGGTTTCTAAGATTCACTTTTATCTGTACTCTTAGATCATATTACACAAACTTTGAAAGACATAAAAAGCTAAAAGAAATCAATTTTCTTAAATCTATGTATCACGCATGACTATTTGATATCTGAACTGCCTGAAGTTTAAGATGATTATTCTTGGAACTTTCTTCATTATATTTTTTTATAATTATGGTATATCATACAATGAGAACTATACATGAGTAGGAAAAATTTCAAATAAATGTATTTAGTGTCTTAGTAAAGAATTTTTAAAAAATTGTGTGTGTGTGTGTGTGTGTGTGTGTGCGTGTGAACACATGTGAAAGTTCCTGCAGAGGCCAAAAGGGTGTGAGATCCCTTGGAGCTGGAGTTACAGGTGGTGGTGAGCCACTCAGTGTGGGTGCCACCCAGTGTGAGAGCAGCAGGTGTTCTTACCCATTGAACCATCTTTCCAGTCCCTTGTGCTTTCAAAAAACTTTAATATCTTAAAATTTTTATTTTCTTTATCTGTATGTCTGTGTATGTACACACACACACACACACACACACACACATATATATGTGTGTGTGTATGTTCTAATACAAAATGATTCATGAGATATTTATGCAAATAGGCCATAGGATAGTCTGGAACTGTGATGGAAGAGGATGCAGAGATGACAAGTAGGTATGGGAAGTTATGTTCTCCATGACTAGAAGCTGGAGTTATTGTGTCATGGCTGATACTCTATGAAAGCTCAATGACACATTACTACACACCCATGAGAATGGGAAAAATAATATATTTTGGTCTTTTTGAGACAGGGTCTCCCTGTAGCCCCAATTGGCCTGGGACTTGCTATGTAGACCAGGCTGGCCTCTGTCTCACAGAGATCTACCTGCCTCTGCCTCCCAAGTTCTGGATTTGGCACAAAATATTTTTTTTTTCTGAGATCAGATACAAAATAACTTTTTAAAAGAGTGAAACATGACAATATTCCATACTAGCAAGGATGTAGAAATATTGGACCACATATACATTGCTTTTGGGAATGTAAATTATTATCGCCATTCTGGTAACCAATTTTTAAATATATATATATATATATTTAATTATTTTATGTGTTTGAGTGATAGTATTGACTGTATGCATGTAAGTGCACCAATTTTGGGCAATGCCTGCAGAGGTCAGAAAAGGGTGTTGGATCCCCTGGAATTGGAGATACAGATAGTTGTTAGTTGCCATGTGAATGCTGGGAACTGAACCTGGGCTCTCTGAGCAGCCAGTGCTCTTAACCTCTGAGCTATCTCTCCAGACTCTTACAGACAATTTTTAATACAATTAAATATATACATGCCATATGACCCATCAATTACACCCTTTATATTTTTCAAAGAGAATATGAAACCATTTTCCAGACAAAAAATGGCATCTGATTGTTCATAGCAACTTGATTTGCAGTAGTAAAGAACTGGAAATAATCCTGATGTCCTCAACAAGTGAATGATCAGAGCAACTCTGGTGTATCCACACCAATGCAGTGTTTAGCAGTCAAACAGGGACCAGCACAGGGACCAACTGCCGGCATGTGTGGAAACTTAGATGTATCTGAAGGGAATGGTGCTGAATTAAGAAGTCAAAGCCACCCCCTTAAAGCTTACACATTGCATACGTTCATTTATATAACATTCTGGAAAGGAATAAAATCTGAAGAAAGAGTTATTAATGATTCCCAGGGTCTAAGGATGCAGAAAGAGGAACCAGTAGTAACTTGTGTTGCAAAAATCAATGTGGGGGTTGTGGGATGGCGCAGTGGGTCAACACATTTGCAGTGCAAGGGTGAGAACTGGAGTTCAGGCCAGCAGCAGCCTTGCAAATGCCAGGAGTATGTGGAGTGCCTGTGAGGCCAGCACTTGCTCAGGAGGCAGAGCAATCTGGCCAGTTAGACTAGCTGAATCTTCTAGCTCTGGACTTCAGTGAGAGACTCTGCTTTAGTTTAGAGTGGGTGGAGTGTGATGGAAGAAGATTCTAGACATCAACCTCTCGCCTCTACATGCATGGGTACATATGTGCATAACAACCCTCATACACACACCTAACCCATCCACATAAGAACACACAGGAATACAACACAGAGAGACAAATGCCTAAATACTTAAATAAATAAGAAATCCAAATCATTCTTTGAAGCTTATATATTGTTTAAACTCATTTGTGTGCCATTCTGGAAAGGAGTAAAATTTAAAGAACAAGCATGTCAGTAGTTTCCAGGGGCTAATAATGCAGAGAAAGGAGCCGGCAGAACCCAAAGTTCCCAAATGCGATCCCAATGTGATGAACGAATACCACGTTACAGTTGGAAGTTGTGTGGGCTCTTGTGTAGTCCAGTAACTATGGATAACAATTATGTACTATGTATTTCAATAAGCTAGAGAAAAGATTCTTGAATGCTCTACCTTAAACAAAGGAAGGATGTGGAAGCATTTTTAACATGACTAAACATGATATACATGTATTGAGACACCAGATGGAACCCTGTTGATACAGATATAAGTTTTTGATTACGTCTGATAAAATTAATTCTATTAAAAAGAGGAGCACTACTTTCAAAATAGGTCAGTGTAAGAGATCTTTATTATGAAATGATTCAGTGTTTTAACTGTGGTGAAAAGTATTATAAACCTACACAGGTAAAAAAATCAGCATTAAAGTTAATATATACACACACCCCACACAAAAGGAATCAAAGCAAAACTGAGAAATCTTCATAGGATTAATGGAAATAGCATTAATGCCAATATTTGTGCCCTTTTAAGTTTACTGTCTTTCACAAACTAGCATGAATTTGCCTTGGCCATGGTGTTTTATCACAGTAGCACAACAAATATGTAAAATCTGAAAAATCACTGTAATAACTAAATGACACCACATTTTGGTATAAACCTTAATTGAAAAGACAGTTATGGTTTCATTAATGGCTTTAATAGACTACTTAAAGGTGCTGATATAAGGAATTCTATTATCAAGAACCTACTAGGGCTGGGAGTGGTGGCACAGGCCTTTAATCCCAGCACTTGAGAGGCAGAGGCAGGTGGATCTCTGGGAGTTCAAGGTCAGCTTGGACTACGTAGTAAGTTCCAGGTCAGCTGGGGATACAGAGAAACCTTGTCTCAAAAAGACCAAAATACAAACAAAAAACCCCAAAACAACAACCTACTGGGTTTTTGCTTGTGTTGTACTAAGCAAACAGACAAGGTTGATTTAAGATTTGAACTTAGAAATCCTCATATTGCTGGTGGTGGGGTGGAAGTTAGTTGGCCATTATGAAAAAGAGGATGAAGTTTCCTCAAATGAAAAACAGATATCATTTAAGATTCAGCAAGCCCACCTACTGGGTGTCTATCCCCAAAGAGTAAAATCAACATGTCAAAAGGACATCTGCACTGCCATCCTGTTCAATGCAGCATTATTAACGAAAGCCAAAACATAGAGATGACAACCAGTGAATGGATAAAGAAAAAAATGGTCCATACACATGATAGAGTACTAGTAGGTCATAAAGAAATAACAACATTTTTGAGAATATGGATACTACTAGGCATTATTATGTTAAATGAAATAAGCCTAGCACAGAAATACAAATAATACATGATATCACTCACAAGTGAAGCTACACTTGATTTTGTAGAAGTTGAATAGTGGCTACCACAAGCATGGAAGAGTAGGAAAGAGGGAGCTTGATCAAGAAATTGTTTTTTCATTATTAAGAAGAAGCTCTGGTGTAATCACAGTAGCATGATCACACATAACAATTATGGAATGTACTTTTCAAAAACATGGAAGGCAGGATTTTGAATGCTTGCATAATGAAGATATGCTATGTATTTGAGGAGACAGATCTGCTTAACCTGATTTAAACATTCTACATATATACATGCATCAAAACACTAAAAACTCCAGATACTACCCCTTAACTCATCATTTTCATATCTCTATATAGCAGTTAAAACAAAATTTAACTGACATAAACCTGGGCTCTTGTTCCTATGTATAAATTAAAGCAAGAGCTCAAATCTAAAACTAAATGAATCTGAAGCATCAAAGGGAGGGAATGGCTGATCACAAGTGCTCAACTATTCCAGAAGATTCCATTTCCATTATAAATGCATTTGACACACACACACACACACACACACAGGTATAGACACATATACATGCATGCACACACAGGCACACATAGATACACAGGCATACACACACATGTACATAAATACACACAAAGACACACATACACAGATACACAGGTAGTAATCAAAGCATTTTTCAGATACTATATCACATTTTTTTTTTACAACAGAACAAGGGGTAAAAACACCATAATTATCAACACTTAACAGGAAGGAAACTGAGTCATAGAAAGGCTGGTGTCCAAGCAATATCTGAGTCATTGATGTTCCCTAATGATGAAAGTTCTAAATACGTTCCTTGACATCCAATAAGTGCTCAAAAATTACTACAATGGCTGTTATTAAGGGTTTGGTAGGAGCAAGAATCAAATATTTCCATGGAATCGAAGCCCCCTGAGCAGTTTACTAGTGCAAGATATTGATATTTTAAGTTTCATTTCTCACATTGTAAAATCATTACAGTGAAATCATAGTTAAATTATTATGTTTATACATACACCAAATCACTTCTAGAGTGAGTTACAACACATTCTTAGTGGGTGCTTAGAATAAAACGTTCAGGTCAAGTTTGTATTGTGTCCTATAGGTTGTAATGCATCAACCATGTGTGTTTCTACCACAAATATTGGAATTGACAGAATTTACACTCTTGTGAAGATTTTCCAGGTTTATTCCTCTGTATCTGTGCATCTGTGCAGAGGTTTTAAAATTTTACATTAATTACATTTATTTATTAATTTATTATTTGTGTGTGTATGCACATGTGCCATATCAAGTGTATGTAGGTTAAAGAACAACATTCTCTTTGACTTGGATTTTAAGAATGAAACTCAGGTGATCAGGCTTGGTAGCAAGCATCTGAACCCACTGAACCACTGTGTGGCCCCATTGTGTAAAGTTTTTAGAGTCATGGGGGTAGATCTTACCAAGGAAATTGATTCCACAGTTGGCATCTTCTTATTAAACATTTATTTCCCCAAAGTAGCAGCATCAGTTGATACTCCAACCAGCTTTCATGGTCACGGTGCCATTGGGAAGGGATTGTTAAATTGATTGAAATGTTCGCAGGATTTATTATGGATACATTTCATGTATTCAGGAGCAGACTTTCCTCTCAAATCCCAATGCCTCAAAAAGATCTCCTCTGATACTGGATTTTTAATTCATTTCCACTTGTCAAGGGAGGATATCAGGTTTTATTTCAAATCCATGTCATCTGTTGCAGACTGATTCTTGACATTGCAAAATATGATGCAACTCTCCACATATTGGGATTGATACAGTCATAAATTTGCACGCCAAGCCCTCATTGACTTCAATAGGACTTCAAGCTGAAGAATGATTGCAGAGCAAGCCATTTTGATGTAATGTAATTTCTAAGTAGCTTTCTTTATAAGCAGAAACATGTTGTGAATCGAAAACTCCCTACCCAGCACACACACAGTAGTCAGTAGTCTTTCTCCCTGTCAAAACATTTTCTGTTCATATGTGAGTGCTAGTTGTGGTAAGAGACACATGAAGACTTTGAAGACAATCTCTGTGGCCATATCTCATTCTCTATTAGCAAAATACAATTTGAGGACCTTTCTTCAAATCCAGTCGTACACAACCACACCTTCCTGTCAACAAACTAGCTATCAGTTGGGCTATTGACTTTCTATACATGCAAATCACATTCTTTTCCTTCATTTTAAAATCAGCCTTTGTTTCCAAATGAAGATTTATTTGGTTAGTTGATCGTCCTCCAAGCATCCATCATATATCATGAAGAACATTGCATGCAAACACACATCTCAAGTTCAAGCAGCAGTGATCTGCTACTTAGAATCCTGAAGACAATAAGCATTTTTATCCAATCATCCAGAGTCTAAAGGAATTCAAAGAGTGGAAAGTCTTTGAAATATACAGGCTTTTGGATATTAAATTACCTTTGAAACCCCCCACCCAGAAGTATCTCTAACAAAATCCATTTGAAATACTGCTTCAATATTCTAAAAAATCAATAATTTAAACCACAGGTTGAACATTTTTACTGCTTCCACTGCAGACTGTCATTTTTCGAAATGAAAATGCTAATGGCACAGAAGGGGAAAGCACTAAGCAGAGGAGATGTGTGAATAGAACCCGGATTGGCTAGACTGGCTGGTTTGATCTCTTTCTCCCTCACACATCTGTGACAAAATGTCTTTTAAAGTCAACAACTTGCCTTTCGGTGTTTCTAAAAAATGCACTTCCCTGTTGCACATTACATCCTTCTCTACAGGAAGTTAAGGAATGCACTACAGCAAGCCACTGTATAGTAAATATGAATACCGAAATGTAATACCGAGTAGACTGTATTAGTTCAGCATATCTATAATGCTGGGACACCTTGAAAACATTGCATGGAACAGTAGGGAGAGGATACTTTTTAGTACTAATGGTTTTCCTGTTCAGAGCACTGTACTAAAACATCGGGAGAAAGAAATCATGAAAATCTGGAGTTCTGGAAACTTCAACTCAAAAAAAAATTTGATATCATCTCTGAAATTTATTTGTGCTATTTAAGATTTGAGAAATGAAGGTGAGTCCAAGATCACTGACTTCTCTGTAAGTGTCCTAGCTTTAAATATGCACTACTCAATATACCACCTTCCTTGCTAGTAAATGGTGAGTATCAAAGGAAAGTCATTTTTGTCCAAGAATTGGGAATTGTAATTCATGCATTATAAAACCCTTTATTGGGAGAAGGGTCAGGAGACTAAAGTCAGCCAAGGGGGCTAGAGAGATGGCTTAGCAGTTAAGAATACTTGCTGTACACACAAGGACAGGAGTTTGGATCCCAACATCCAAGGAACCAGCCAGGGGTCCCATGTAATCTGTTACCCCATTTCTGAGGGAGGTGGAAATAGGATCAATAGGGCTTGCTGACTTCTACCTTAGCTGAGAAAAACCTGAGTCCCAGGCAGAGAGAGAAAAAGAAACCTTGCCACAAAGGATCAGGCGAGAATTAACAGGACACCCAACACCCTCTTTTGTTCTCCACAAATGTGCACAGCCATGGGTGCCAGCACCCGTACAAACTCTGATAAATAATTAAAGAAACAAATAAACAAAAGCAAACAAATAAAATAATCTTTAAACAAAAAATTCAACCAGGTAGCATGGTTACCAATGAATAGTCAAAGATACTAGCCTGACCCGTGCATCACGAGGGAGAAAGTCGGTTCCATAAAATGAGGTATTTATACATAAGCCTGTAGTTTTTCAATAAATCCCTTATTTGTTTCCTAAGAACTGTCAGCAATATAAACTCAACTTCAACAGGTCAAATTTTACCTTTATCAAAACAATGCCACAAGAATACTATCAATCAGGTTTTATCATGTGCTAAATCACAGCATACTCTGTCTGGAACCACAGGAACTTCTTCAGTGAGGTAAAGCAGGGTAAGCTCCTGCTGAACATCTCTGTTTAAGGTGCTGGTCTGGGTAGGAGACATACAGGATGAGGACTTGAAAATTACAAAGCCTTAGTTTGCCACAGAGTGTGATGATGTCCACCATATTGAGGTGCTAGTAGCATAAGACAAAAGGACATTTTTGTGGCTTTCATTATGCCTTATGTGCACTATAAACACCCTTGATGGTGGATTCAGTTCTTGAGAGCAGTGCTTTGGGAAGGCTCTGTTTATAGGAGCATAGCACATGTGCAGCTTCTGGGGACAGGGAGCCACAGTCCCCTTCTGGAACTGTGGCGGCACAATCAGGCATGCTTGTCTTGAGAAGGGAGTGGTCTATCAGTCCATGTGTGAAACAGTCTGTGGATTCAAGAGTCAAAAAAAAAAGGTTCACTCATAGCCACATGTGTTTCTTTACAACTCAGTTCACAGCTCTTAGGGCGTCTATTATTGAACCTTTGTTCTATGAAGACTGGGGAAATTAAGGCTCAGAGAGAGTTGGGCTGAGATAATATAAAGCTTTGTGCAGGGAATCATGCTAAAGAATATGAGCTTTCTCCTTTTGGTAGGCAGGAGACAGACATGCCTAATTATATTTTAGGGAGCTATATCTGGTTGAAAATAAATACATCACCTTCTGTTGGGAAGAACTATGGAAATCAGATGTGTGTGTGTGTGTGTGTGTGTGTGTTGGGGTGAACCCTGGTGCCTCTTACATGCTAGGCATACCCTCAACCACTGAGCTACACACTAAATCAGACTTTTAAAGATCCATGCAGTGCCCTGAGTGAGGACAAACACGTCTTTGAGAAATGGCAGTCATGTGGGGAGGGAAGATACATATCAGTGTGATATTCTAAATATGGAAACTGATTCTGCAGGAATGGTCAGTGTTTAAACTGAGAGAGAAAAATGATGAGAAAGGAACGGGGAAGGGACAGAAGGAAAGAGAGTAGAGGAATGTTTTTCTTGACCTTCTCCAATTCCCTCTTGCCCTCATTGAAAGCTAAAACTCAAGATGTAAATACAGACTTAGAAGGATGAAAAATGATATTTTGGTAATGTATCCACACATGAATTCAAAATTATAATAAATCCCCCTTTCCAAGGGGAATCCTGATGACTTATTTCATTGTTGATTTTTATGATTATTGATTATATTGCTATTTCATTAGCATTTGTGTGTGTGAGACAGTTTGCTAACAATTTGTCACAACACCTCTGCTGGGTGGGAGGATGACATACACTATTATCATGATTATTAAGGTTCTCTTTTACCTGGTAGTATGATAAGTGATTGACAGATAAACATGCAAAACGAGTTATTTATATCAGGTTAATTAATCATATTGATTTAACATTCTGCCCTGTTCTTTAACTTTTTCCCTTTACATGTTTACTTTTAGATTTAATTTTAGAATAATTAAGTTCACATTTTAGGACTCTACATGAGGGCCTTTATCTTATTGGAAAATTATTAACATTTCCAGCTCAACTTTAATAACTGTAACGCCTCTATTAGAGCGACCTTTCCTTTCCAAATATTTGAAGTAATTATAGCTGGAGGATAAAAATATCTATTGACAGTTTCCTTTTGATATTAAGAAGTCCTGCATTAGTAAATACACAGTATTCAGTAACTGTTTTCCTCATCTTATGCTCCCTTCCTCTGCAAATGCACACACAGGCAGCTGCCACATCTGATTGGATGTCATCTGGAACTTCTCTCTCATGAAGCCAAGTCCCAAGACTGCCTGCCACTCTCGTCTCCAGGACACACCTCAGGTCGCTTGGCTCTGACTGTAACTTCAGGTCAGCATGGATTCTTCCCTTCTGCACTGACTCTATAGGCTCAGAGGTCTGGAGCCTTCCCATCTGTCCCTCTGCTCTACCTCAGCATTCAGGCAGAGGACTTGGCAGCAAGAACATGAGGGTAGTTGCTGGGTCTTCATGCTCTTACGTTCTAGTTGAGAAGAGTCAACAGCACAGTGAGAAAACACTTCACACTCACGATGAAGGCTACCTTGAAAAGGACGGAGAATGAGGTGAGTCTATGCAGAATCCGGAAACAAGCATTGCTGATGGGAATGTCAGTTAGCATCCCAGCTAACAGAGGTAAGAATGCCCCTCAAAAATGTAAACATAGAGTTACCCCATCGCCCCAATTTCCCACTCCTAAGTATTCTAAAGAGAAGCGAACACACACATATTCTCAAAATCTTATAAATGAAACAAATCTTATAAATGAATGTTCAAGAAATATTTAAAATACATATATATATAGAAGGAGGGCTGGAAAAATGGCTCTGTGGCTAAGAGCACTGGCTGCTCTTGCAGAGGACCCAGGTTCGATTCCCAGCACTCACATGGAGGCTGACAACGGTCTAACTCCAGTTCCAGGGTATCCAACACCCTTCTCTGACCTCTGCAGGCATTGCACAACACAGGTGTACTTACATACATGCAGGCAATACACTCATACACATAAATAAAAATAATAAATATAAAATTAAAAAATAAATTAATATACAGAAGGAATAATATAACTGAGTAGGCCCATGAAATGTGATATATCTACCAACAGCAATGACATTTTTGATGCATGCTACATGATGAATAATCCCTGACATTATGCTAAGTAAAAGAAACTAGACAAAAAGGTCATGTATTGTAGGATTCTATTTGTGAGTAAACACATAGAGTTAGCAAATACATAACTGGTATTCCAAGGTGGAGAGCTAAGGAACAAATAAAAGGGCTTGACATTTCTTTTCTGAGATGGTAGAAATATTTATGAAAGTCATTAAATATGAGTGATGAACACATATACAGCATTCCCCCTTATGCAGAGATTTACTACAAGTAGTTGTCTGAAACTGTGAGTAGTAACAACCCTTATATTTATTAGAGTATCAGCCCCTATATTTACTATACTTGCATGCCTGCGATCAAGTTTTATTTATAAATAAGACACAATAACAGATCAATAATTAAAGCAATAAAAAATATAACAATATGCTATAGTAAAATTACGTGATGATATTTACTCTGTCATAGTATCTTATACTTTACTCTGTTTTCTTGTTATGGTGTGACATAACAGAATGGCCATGTGATTAAATAAAGTGACCTAAATTGCATAGACATTGTGTCACTGCATTAGTCTAATGTAGTTTACTTCAACATAGTTACTGAGACATCATTTCAATTGCTGATAATCAAGATAGTGACTGAGTGACTAACAGAGTGGTAACATATACAGTGCTGAAACTCTGGATACCCTAGGTCAGGGGATGACTTGCATCCTAGGCAGGAAAGACAGAGAAGGAAGGTGTGAGGTTTCATCTTGCCACTCAAAAGAGTGTGCATCGGAAACTTATGACTTAATTTTCTAACTGGGATTGACAATGGATAACTGCAATCACAGAAGAAAAGATGAAGACTAGGAGGAACTATTGCATCCTTGAAAGCACAAAAATATACACACTCAGAGTGAATCCTGTGATATGTAAATTATAAAAACAAGAAATCCCAGAAGTTGGTAAAGAAGGTTGTTAAGCACGGTATTTCTTAACTTTAATTTTTCATATTGCAGTGGTAAAAATTTTCAAGCAATTTAAAAAGAAAACAATTACATACCATACACACACATTATACATGCCATTTCATCTTTTAAATATATTTAAATTTGGTTATATAGATATGCTTAAAAGACAAAGTATCATGTAAAGTTTTTAATAAATGGGTACACAAACTCAGGAGCAATAGAATTTATTCTTATGAGGGCTAAATAATGATGAAAGCCATCTAGATTTTGCTTTGGTGGAAATACGGAAATTTATTTGTAAATATAATGGAGAGATTTTTCTCAAAGTTTAGGCCTTTAAAACTTTAAGTGATACATCTTCTTGATACTTCTTTCATCAAACATTTATTGTTTATAATAAATAACATTTTACATTATTTCTATGAGGAATAAAGTGAAAATTGAGTGGATCAAAACACAGGCTGGCTGGATTTTCAGCACTGACCTCTATCTGACTTTCCTCCCTCAGAAAATACTTCTTTAAATAAGCAATTTCAGTGCTTAGCTTTGTACTCCTTTGGTAAATTCACTATTATGCTCTTTTGCATGACTTCTTTATGAAGTCTGCTACAACTTTGTAACCTAAGAGTCCAAATAGGCTGATTATAATTCTGTATATTTTGAAACAATTTTTTTATTTTACATTTATTTTGTATTCATATTAACATTATAAAATTCTAACTTAAATGTTGAAAATGGGGGCTGGAGAGATGGCTCGGTGGTTAAGAGCACTGACTGCTCTTGCAGTCAATGGACCGGGTTCGATTCCCAGTACTCACATGGAGGCTACAAACCGTCTTTAACTCCAGTTCCAGGGGAATCCGAAGCCCTCTTCTGACCTCCGCGGATTGCATGACACAGGTGCACTCACACACATGCAGGCAATACACTAATATACATAAAATACTCATATATATAAAATAAAAATAATAAACTATGTTTTAAAACGGTTGAAAATGCTCTATTTACAAGACAGTGACTATTTTAATTCATCAGTTATACATCTCCAAGATTAATGGCAATTCAAAGACAGATTAGTGAACAGTGTATGCTAAGTCACAGCATAGACACAGCTTCAAATCTTTTTAGATAATGGAAACAAAACATACATATCCATCCACATGTAGGCAGACATCATTTTGCTCGATAAGAAAGCAGCAAAAAAATTGAAACCACAATTTAATAGAGCTAATCTTTTAGAAACCTGACTTTTGAAGTTTTATAAGAACCGTTTCTTTGACATGAAAGTGAAAATCCATCCAAGAGCCTTTGTGTACTTGTGACCATTTCTACTGTGACCTAACATTCTATTCAAAATCTTATTCTGAAGTTTTAAAAATATGCGGGGGGCTGGGTGACAAATGAAAATTGAAGCAATTAGTTGAATTCAGGTCTCCTCTACAGAGGCAATGTGGAGGAACAGACGTCATCTCTGTAAATAAACTATGTTCTTCGGCAGATTTAATTTTTTTATAGGCTCAATTTTCACATTTATATTTAATAAACAAATGACTTTTTTAAAGATTAATTTTAGATTTAATTATGTGTATGTGCGTGTCTGTGTGGGGTATGGGCCTGTGAGTACAGGTGCCCACAGAGGGCACAGACATCAGATCCCCTGGTGCTGGAGTTACAGTGTTGAAAGCTGCCCCTGTGGGTCCTGGGACCCAAACTTGGGACTTTTACAGGAGCAATAATGTGCTCTTCACCACTAAGCCACATCTCCAGCACCAAGAAATGATTTCTAAAATGAAAAGTTAAATTTCCTTAATTGTTCAATGATAAAATAAAAAAATAGTTTCTAGGTCTTTTCATTTTGAAGCACTCGATTTGTTCAGGTTATGCACCCAATATCGCTCACACCCACTCAGAAATTACATTACACCTAATTAGGTATTGAAATATTTCATTCATATATTTCATTAAATGATAGGTAAAAGACAGTTGCATAGTAAACTTGTAAAAATGGTAAAATGAAAATTCACTCACTAGATATTTTTATCTCTTTAAAATCTTAACCAAACATATTTATATTATAGCTAACATCTTCAAAGTTCACAGTGAGAGAAATGAATGATTAATGAACTCAAATGTCTTATTTTAAATGCCTTATAATCAGTCATATTTGTTATCTTTACAAATTTTTCATAAAAAGGCATTTTCCCCATCTATAGACATATATAGGGGCTCAACATTTTTTCCATTCCTGTGAACACATTATAACATATGTTAGCATGGGAAACTGTAAAGAACATATGTGTAGATGAATAAAATGTGAGATGGTGTGTCAGAGGAATGCATGGCAAGTGAGCAGTGCATTCTCGTTCTGATGCACATTTTGAGCCTTCTTTCTCTGCTTGCAGTTGCAGGCTTCAGATGTATTTCTCAATTGCTCAGTGCGGAATGACTGCAGAACTGAAACAAAACCTTCAGTCTGAAAATGACAACCCTTTTGTTTCCATTGAATCCGTGTTCTGTCACCCACTGGCGGGGAGCTTTCCAGTCGTGTTCTCTGCCAGTCCTTACCAGTTTGCCAATTATACAAGCTGCTTCCCAGACATCAGACGCAAATTCCACAAGACTGCTGTGCAAGCGTACCCTAATTAACCATCAGCTTAATTAGACAATTTACTGTGTAATTAGCAGGCAATTAGTCAACACCTCTCAGATCTTATTGACTGCTGTGACAGCCTTTCTGTCTTTGCACACTCCAACATTCCAATACACAACAGTGACCGCGTATGTAGCACTCTCAAGTCCTGTACGAGATGGTTTTGGATGAAGAAGTGGGTAATATCATATAACAAAAGAAAAAATCAATATGGAGCCTGTCCAATTATCGAACTGTTTACAAACTTGTCTTTTATTTAATACCCAGACTCCAATACTTTGGTACCTGCTCAAAAAATGGCTGTGGAACCAACTACTTAAAAATGTTCAATTTCATGTTTTAGTGGTAAACACTTTAAAGTGCATTTTCTATGGACGAATTCCCCTCCATTGGCTATGCCTATAGTGATCTGAGTAAACTTTCTGATCTCTGTATAGGGTTTCTACTTGGTTAAATTTCATTAATGCTAATAGCGATGCAGACACAAGCACCTCAAATACTATGAATACATGTCCCTTGCACACTGGAGGAGATGTTCTTGGGTAGAAAAGCATTTCTAGATATTTATTTATTTATTTATTTATTTATTTATTTATTTATTTATTTATTTATTTTTCAATCAACAGTGAAGAGTTTTAGAAACCTGAATCACAACTTGTGTTTTAACATTTATATTAGTACTTAGTCTTTTTAAATTGAAAAGCATTTTTAAAATGTTGTCCTGTGAACCTATGAGTGTGTCACATTACACTCACTCCCCTTTCCAGTACAGGTGCTAACTCCTACAAAACGTTTTCTATTTTTTTGGGGGGGAGGGGTTCATGATCAATTACTAATGAAATCCCTGGAGCTATAAGGAAGAATGGTCTTTTCATCTTTTTTTTCAGAAATATTAACAAAGAATATGTAATTTTTAATGATTTAGAAGTTTAAAATTTTTTTGGTTAATGGAAAAGAAAGGTTTTATGATAAGTCTACATAGTTTAATTGATTAAGTGGAATCTACACCTTCTGATATCTGGTAAGTGTCAGTAAATACAAAGTGCTCATGACAACAGAATTATCCCTGTGCTATTTAAACTTTTCCCATTAGCAACAATTTTGTCTTCACTTTTTTGACTCTAAGAGCCTGAAGTTTCTAGGTAATGGAATCCGTTACTGGAAGGAACAGAGAGAAGGCCACTGTGGCTATCACTGCCTTGGAACAAGGTAACGTGAGGACCTAGACTACTAAGTGATTTCTATAAGGACTTTGGAATTTACTTTAAGAATTGTGGGAGGCAGTTGGAACATCATGAGCAAAGAAGAAACGTGACCTGATTTAAGCTGTACGCATTGCTCGGGCTGCAGGTGCAGGCAGAAATGGAGGACATTAGAAGCAGTGAGAGCCTTTCAAGGGGGGCTGATGCAATACTGAGTGAGGAACAGGGGCTTTCAACATGGCGGGTTAGAGAAGACCAGTCATGACTTCTACCTTCTCACTATTGTGTAACGGATAATGCTCTGGTCTGGCATATAGATTATTGTACTAAGAATTAAAACTTTTACTAATACAGTCATTTATATGTTATGAATAATTTCTGTATATTTTATTTCTTTAAAGATTCAATCTGAGCACTGGCATGAAAGGCAAGCAAAGCTGAAGCCTTATTTTATAAGTGAGCAGGCTGAAGTTTAGACTTCGTCTTTATCAGCAGTCAATTACTTAGGAAAGGTGACCCAAAATGCTTTCTGTTCTAGCTTGTTTCTCCACTGCTGTGACAAAACACACTGGACCACTACTAACTTGGGGAGGAAAGGGTTTATTTGTCTTACATCTCCCAGGTCACAGTTCATCAGGGAATCCAAGGCAGGAACTCAGGACAGAAACCTGGAGGCAGGAGCTGGAGCACAGACCATGGGGAACACTGCTTACTGGCTTGCTCCCCAGCCCTGCTTGGCCTGCTTTCTTATGCAACACAGGCCCACCTGCCCAAGGATGGCACTGCCCACAGGAGGCTGGGCCCTCCCACATCACTCAACAATCAAGAAGATGCCCCACAGACATGGCCACAGGCCAGTCCAATGGAGGAAATTCCCCAATTGAGGTTCCCTCAACCCAGGTGTGTCATGGTGACACTAAAGCTGTCCAGCATAACTGACCCTTTGTCAACTTGACACAAAAACACATCATTAAACCATAACTTTTCCAATTCTCATCCCCAAGCTCTGATGTTAATATATTTCACAATGTAAGACAGTACAACCTTAAAAGCCCCACAACCTTAAAAAATCCAAACACTTAAAAGTCCATAGTCTCTTAGAAGTCTCTTAACTGTGGGCTTCTGTAAAATCCAAACAACTGCTGTCTTATTTCAAAGGGAAGAATCAGGCACACCTAAGCAAAACCAAAGTCCAGCAAAGTAACTTGAGGCTGGACATCTGGGATTCACTCATGATCTTTTGAGCTCCAAAGGGTTCTGGCAGTTCCACTTCTCTGACTCTGCCATCCACAGCACACACAGCTCACTGAGGCCAGCTCCATTCCACACCTACTGCTGTCCTTGGTGGTTGTCCAACAGTCCTGGCATTTCCAAAAAGCTGGGGTCTCCACTGAAACTGAGGGTACACCTTCACCAATGGCCTCTGTCCTCTTCTTGCTTCCAGTCAGGCTTCCAGTATCGGAACCATGCAGGAGACTCTTCCACATTACCAAGTCCTGCTTTCAGGTAGAGGTGGAGGCTCAGGTTCCCTCTGCACCACAGCTTCTGTGTGCAGACCCTGAGGAAATACCTCCCAGAAGACTTCACCACAGTGATGCTGGTTTCTTGTTACTTACAGCTGATTTTTCAGCCCTAGCTAACCAGCATCAGTGGTCCCAGTAAAAGCAAAGGTTTTACTTCAGCTTCTGGTCTCTTCTTAATCACAGTTGATTCTTCATTCCCAGCTGACCAGAACCCACAGATTCTCAATATAAAACATCACACGAATAGTCCTGATCATCTCTGCTTCCCTTTGAAGCTTCACAAGCCAAGCCCCCATTGTTCACAGCTCTTTCAGTATAACTGTTCCAAGTTCCACAGCAACAAACTCTAAACACTCAATGGCTTTTCCAGACCAGATTTCTGAATGCTTCCACAATCTTCCTAGAAATACCAAGGTCAGGTCTGTCATAGCAATACCCTACTCCTGGTACCAATCTCTGTTCTAGCTTGTTTCTCCACTGCTGTGACAAAACACTCTGATCACTACCAACTTGGGGAGGAAAAGGTCTATTTGTCTTACATCTCCCAGGTCACAGTTCATCCGGGAGCCCAAGGTAGGTACTCAATGCAGGAACCTGGAAGCAGGAACTGGAGCACAGGCCATGGAGGAATGCTACTTGCTGGCTTTTTCCTGTGGCCGCTGCTCAGCCTGCTTTCTTATACAACACAGGCCCACGTGCCTGGGGGGGGGGCATCACCCAAAGTGGGCTGGGCCCTCCCATATCACTCAAAAATCAAGAAGATGCCCCACAGACATGGTCACAGGCCAGTCCAATGGAGGCAATTCACCAATTGAGGCTCCCTCAACCCAGGTGTGTCAAGTTGACACTAACGCTATCCAGCATACTTCTGCAAATCAAAAAGAGACAAGTGTAATATTCAGTAATGACGACCACAGAAGCTACTGAGAGTGCATTTTACTTCTTCAGCCATTGAATGTTTTCTTGTCTGTCTCTTGTCCTTCTATGACACTTAACCAGAGCGTGTGTCCCTTTCATTTACTTTTGACTCCCTCTTGTCTACACAATCACATTTCTCTTTCTAGTCATCAAGAGAGTATTTCAAATACAATGTTAATGCTTCCTTATTCCTCAATTAAAACATACACAAAGTGGCTGCCTGTCTTATGGCATTGTAGAGAATCTGAATACAGTGGTCTCCTTGTCACCATAGCTCTGCTCTCTGAAGTTTCAGTTACTGGTCAGCCACAGTTCAAAAACATTGAATGGAGAAATCTAGAAGTCAATAGTCCATATGTTTTAAACTGTACACCATTCTAAGGAATAAGAAATAGTGCCATTATACTTCCTCTCCCCTAGGATGTGAATCATCACTTTGTCCAGAGTATTTATATGATATGTGTTGCCCCTCAGGGAGTCAGTTCATACCCTCAGTGATCACATGGATCACCATGATTTCTCACTGTGCATGCTCCAGTAACCTTCACATGGCAGGGTAATCCTCAGTCACAATGTCTGTGCCACCCACCTCACTTCCTTTCACTGCGTACATACTCCACCATCTCATATCATCACATGAAAAGAAAGTGAATAAATACAATGACACCTTTGGAAGAGAGAGACCACTTTGACATGACTTATTTTACAGTATATTACTGAAATTGTACTGTGTTCTTTTTAATGATTATTGTTAATCTGTTAATGTGGCTACTTTATTGGTTCAACTTTATTGTAGGTATGTATGTATAAGTAAAAACATAATACATTAGAGTGTAGTACTACTGGAAGCTTCAGCCACACAGACTCCCAACTAGAGCATTATGCAACAAGGCTCCAACTTTGTATTGTGCTTGCATCTCTCTTTGTCCCTGTGCTTTCCAGGGCTCAGCCAATGAACCAAATAATAGGGCAGAGATACTTGGCAGGCCCATTCCCGAGACTCAGGACTGACCAACTGCTTTGCTGGTTTCCTCAGACTGCAAAGCATTCCTGAATGCCTTCCTCCAACCTCCTCCCTTCTCTCTTCCACTCCACACTGTTTCTGTTTTATGACCCGCCCACTCTTCCTCACAGCCCTCTACATTTTCTCCCATAAGAATTTCACTTAATAACATTCATACATACTTAATCTCATCTTGGCAACTTTTCTTGGAAAATGTGTCCTAAAACCTACTGCAATATTTAAAGATGACATGATACATGCAAAATCTAGAAACAAAATATCAGCAGGAGAGAAATTTTATAAAATGTAAATGACACGTTTTCATGTAGTTAATGTCAATAGTTAAAAGTTGACATAGATATTAAAGTAAGATTAAAACATACATTTTGGCTGAGACTTTAGAGGACATTGAAATAAGTTACAAAAATAAACGTTCTCATTGCAGAAAAATCCAGGTAGTTGGCAAAACATCTGCTTAAGGAATCCCTATATGCTTTACATCAATAAGTACAGAGACAGCCAAAGTCAATGATGATTAATAAAGTAATTTCTTCTGAGTCTACTCATAGATAGTTCTGAGTCTCATTGTCATCCAAAGCCCCAAGAGATAACTTATATGACCACTCTCAGAGCACTTTTCATGTGTGTCCCATGGTCCCTCTTTTCTCCTGTGGCTCACTGGTACACACTCCATAGTGTTCTACTCTGCTTCATGGATCTAAAAGGTGAGGTCTTACTTGACTATTGTCTATATTCTAGGATTTGTCAGGACACAAGAAATGTAAGATTGCTCCATGGATCAGTTAAAAGACACTTCAAATAAAGTAGTGTCAGGCTATTAGGGAATATAAAGAAATTTCACTAGAGCAAAGTTCAAATCTTAATAATTATGTGGTCAGTGAGCTATGACCAAAGATTCCAATGAGCCATATAGAGTTCCCAAGTGATGGGAGGTATTTTTGTACCTATGAGAAACAGTGATTCTAGGGCTTGGGAGATGGTGTAGCAAGTAGGTAAAGCACTTGGTCAACAATCATGAGGACCTGAGTTCAGATCCCCAGACCTATACGAAGCTGGACGCAAAAGTGTGCATGTGTGATCTCAGCACTTCTATGGAGAGATGGGTGACGGAGACAGAAAAATTCCTGGAAGCTCCTGGCATATGTAGGGGCAGACAAAATAGGCCCCGTCTCCAACAGTGTGGAAGGAGGGGTTGTCCTCTGACCTCCACATGTATGTCAAGGCACATTCATGCTTAGGTACAGTCATACTCACAAGTATGAACACACACACACACACACACACACACACACACACACACTGAACAAAGCTAAAAGAGTTAGAGTTAGTCTAAAAGGATGTCTCCTGAAGACTACTAGAGTGAAACAAAACTGTATTTATTTTCAAGCATGTACACACACACACACACACACACACACACATAAACATACACAGTGTGTGTGTCGCTATCAAAATAGCCTTTACAAATAGTTACCAGTGCCATGTTCACAATGTTGCTGAACCATTTGTGACATTCCAAAGTGAAGCCATCTTGACTCGAACTCAGAGGCCAACTCCTTCACTTACAAGGCTGCAGGCCACAGGTCATAGCTTAGTGGTCTATACATTCAGGCAAGGGAAATAAACCCAAACTATTAACTAATCTATTTTATCTTCTGTTAACTTAATAAAAACTGTATCAGCTCAGAAAATGGAGAGAAAGGTAACTAGAAGTGAATGTAGTCACAGAAGACTTGGGCTGTCTATATCAGAATAGCAAACATTGTCTTTTTATGAATGAAGAATGGTAAAAACAAAGGTGCAGATGATACAAACCTAAACCTGGGGATTAAATTGGTTTTTATCAGAAAAGAGTTGGTGTGAGAAGTGAAAGTCATCGTAAAAATAGTTGTGGGAATTATATTATAGTCAACAGTGACTTCCAAATTGAATTATGTAAATCCTCTTCTTAAAACCTCTTCAGTTCCCTGGTTATCCTCACAATCACATTAAAATTCCTGCTCTAACAGGCCATTCCCGTCATCTCTACAACTGTGTATGCCATCTTATGAGACACTGTGCTGCATCTTAAATAGATCCGGATTCTTATGACCATATATATATGCACCTACACTTAAAAGACAGAGGCCCAACATAAAGTTATTTTCTTAAAAAAAGTAAAATACAGCTGAGCAAGAAACCTTTTAATCTAAGATTTTCCATTATTTTATGTTAGGATTCAATCATTTTTGTGTGCATACTTTGTAAACTAGAGTTGAAATGTTTTTAATATTTTCTTTATATTTGTTATGTGTTTAGTGTATTGTTTGCACGTGTCTAAGTGCACCTGTGTTGTGCAACGTTTGTGGGAGAGAGTGTCGGATCCCCTGGAACTGGAGTTATGGATGGTTGTTAGCTGCCATGTGGGTGATGACATTCAAACCCAGGTCCTCTGTAAGAGTCGCCAGTGCTCTTAACCTCTGAGCCATCTCTTCAGCCCCAAGTTGAAATGCTTTTAGAGGAAAGACTATTTACATACACACCAAAATCCCCTGCCCCGACTCACACACATGGACAGTTCCTAATAAATGTTTGAGAAATGAGATTCTTCACTGAGTATATATAAGGAGGATCAGTAAGAACTCTCAAGTCAGAGTGATTTTGTCTGTATACATAAAAGTGGCACTATTGAATGACAGGTTTGAGTAAATTTTAATTTTTATAGAGGGTGATTTTGGCAGAAGAGAAATGAGAAACCGCTTTTGAGCTGCTATGGAGAGACATGCAAATCCATGTGCCATGCAGGAAGAAAAGGCTGGGCTTCAGCTGAAGACAAAGAAGCAAACAGGGACACAGGGTTAGAAAGGTCAAAGACCTTTCTAAGTCATCAGTCACTTCCATGTGTTACTGACACCTTACTGTGCCATGGCATCTTTGTTCAGAGACCAAGATTGAGAATGAAAGGCATGGCAAGTACTCGAAACCAAATTAAGTTTTACAACAAAATACCCAATACAGGCATGTCAAGTGAAATTTGAAGTAAAGTGATCACAGTCTTATATTTACATTTTTGAAAAGAAGAATGAAGAATATGCCTACACAATAATTCTAGGATCCTTGTAAAAAAAGGAAGAAAAAAAAAAAAAAACAAAGACAAAAGCAAGGGAAGTATTAGAGGATTCAATCCACGTTCAATTCAACCAAAGCTTGTATCATCTAAACACACCCAGAATGCAGAGGTTTTTAACTAGCTGAATTTTAAACCACAAAAAAAAAAAAAAAAAAAAATTATGTGAGGCAGGAGAAAGGCAAAATCAGTTCCTCAAACAGCAGGATGGTGCTTTAAGGAAATTTCCATTAGCCATAATTATGAGAATTTTCCATTAACCTTGACACCAGTTGCTTTAAAAAGAAAGAAAGAAACTGCATAAGAGGTATTTTCCATTACAAAGTAGGTTCATCTACCAGCTACCAGATCAAAATTGTACACGTCAATTTATATTATTAAAAAGTCTATTTGAATCTCACCTTGTCCATTCTACCAAAATGATTAACTAATTAACAAGTGTGAAATCACAGCCTGAAACGGAAAAGAGGTGAAGATGTAATTATATTGGAAAATTGATTTGTCTGCTTTATAGTCAAGTAGCCTAAATTTGGAAGGAAGTATTTTTTAAAAAAAGAGTTGGGAACACTTTGAATAACTTTCATAGTGTATATGGTTAAAATGATCACTTTGGCTATAATTAAAGGACTTTTACTTAATATTTGAAATCTATTCATTACGGTATGTTGCAAATATCTTAATTTATATTTTCTATTTAGCAAACTAACTCTCACAAACACAGTTGGTAGCCAAAAGGGATTAATTGAGAATTTAGAGAAAGACAATGGAATGTTCATGAGATTCTAACTTACAAGATTTAGTTTTGATTCCAAACATGAACACAGAAGCAGTGAGTGCAAAAGCACACTCAAACACACATTCACCTGTTGTCAAACAGATGGGGGTGGAGCAATAGTTGGGAACGCTGAGATGAAACAAAAGAAAACTGTAGTCTTTCAATAAAGTATTTAATAAAATCATTGTTATTTCAGGATAAGTCAGCTTTATGAATTTCAATAAAATAAATATGAATAATAATTAAGAACCTTGCCAGGTAACTAATGAATAGTTCACAGATATCATTTTGGTTTTCAGTCTGTACAGAGCCTCCCAGTTGAGTTTAGGTTGAATTTGTTTAAATAATTATGTTTCTTTATTTAATGTATAAGCATATATTAGAAGAGCAATATTATACAAGAAATAGAAATTAATCAAGCATAAAACTTCAAGATACAATGTGAGTGGAAACCACACACTCGACCCTTGTTCATGTGTTGTGTCATAGACATTTTTGAGGTAATAGAGATGATTTTAATGATGATAAAATCAATTAGTTTAACATTTTAAAATAGTTTAGATCTTTATTCCTAAAATAGCTTGTCAAAAGAATTACAGAAGTAAATATGATATCCTGTATTATAACCTGAAGAAAACTGCATAGGCTTTAGAATATTACGTACTGTATTAATGAAATTTTCAGTTAAAAACATTTTTTAACATTTAGGGCCTTGAAAATGTTATTCTCCAATCCTTGTCTTGCTAGTAGAGGCTAACAATTTGTTCAATTTGTGCAAATGCAGGCACAACTTCCTCTCAATTAAGATAATGCAGATCGAAACAAGTTTCTTGAAATCCGCATGGGAGAACAGACAACCTACCTGGTAAAAATCTGCAAATCTTATTATGGGAAGGAAAACAGGACTATTTAGAAAGGAAAAAGAAAAAGGCTTATGGGTAAGACACGAGAGCTGTCTCCAAGTAACTGAAGGGCTGTCATGTCGAATTGTGGTTCAAATTAAAATCCTGTGATTATTCATTCATCTAACAAGTGTGTTTTGAGCCCTCCCTGCCTGCCAGACATTGTTTTTGGTGCTGGGCATGCAGTAGGGACCAAGAAAGACAACATCACTTTTCATATGCAGCATACTACAAGTGACTAAACCAGAAAGTACAGAAATAAATGATGAAGTGCCTGGTCATTGTATTCAGTGATAACCAAGGTGAAGGAAATCTGCATGTAGAATGACCCGCAGAGGCTCTCTGAGGAGGAGGGAATGAATGACCTGAAGATGAATGAGAAGCAAGAGCCAGTAAAAGAAAAGTCAGTGCAGAACATTTCCAGGCAGAGTGAACACCAAGCCTCACAATGCCCAGATAGATAGCAGCTGAGTGTAGGAGAAGAAGAAAGGCCCACGTGTACTGAGGAAGATGGGCTTAGAGGGATTAGCATGAAATCTTTATGGATTCTTGGAAGATGTTCAAGCAAAAATGCTTAGTGTTTTGGGTACATATAGTCTCTCTAAACTTTTTATACATTTGCATCTTTCAATTGAAATAGATGGTTAAACTCAAGACATCAAGAATCTCCTGAGAGATGAGCACAAGTGTGGGAGAATTACATTGATTGGGTTAATCGGAGTGGGAAGACATGCCTACCATGGGTGGCATCATTGCCTGGGCTAGGACCCTGAACTGAGTAAGAAGGAGAAAGAAGATAGGGAACTGAGGACAGCATTCATCTCTCTCTGCTTCCTGACTGCAGATGGAATAACCAACTGCTTCAAGCTCCTGCCACCTTGACTTCCTTGACTTCCATGATGGACTTGACTCTGGAACTGTGAAGCAAAGTAAACCCTTCCTTCATTAAGCCACTTTTATCAAGCCATTTTATAACAGTAGGAAGAGTGACTAGGAAACGTACCACTCTGCCAGCAGGAGGAAACCCCTCAGGGAAGCTGTTCCTGTTGAACTCGAGGCCTCTACAGAACATTGTGGAAAACTGTCCATCCTTTTGTCATAGAGGAATGAGATTCTTCAAGGTTTTGAGAAATTATGACACATCCTTTCTTAGGAGAAAGGACTGCAGTTTATATCAAATAGACCTTGGTTAAAGTCTTGGGGTGGTAGGTGGATTTAAGCCTTTTGATGGGAGGAACTATTTCCACATCCTGTTACTCTGCCTTTGTCTTGTGACTTGCTCTACTAATAGAACACAGTGAAAATTATATTGTGCAACCTCTTTACTTCAGAGGTTGGGCAGGGTCTCACTTTGCAGCCTTGGATGACCATGAACTCACTGTGTAGACCAGGCTGACCTTGAACTAACAGAGATACATCTCCTTCTGCTTTCTGGGTATTGGGATTAAAGATGTTTACCACCATGCACAGCAACTGTGCAACTTCTGAATCTCAGCCTCAAACATTTTCAAATAAATTCTCCTGTTTGCCTTTCAGAGTCAATATCACTATCCCTGTAAACAGATCCAGGGAAGAACCTTTGACAAAACCACATGCCAAGAAGAGAAGGCAGAACAGTGCCACCTTCGTACCAGGCACATAAGTAAACCATCAAGGAGCAGCCGCCAGCCCACCCCCAAGCAGATCATCAAAAGACTACAAGTGCACATGTGAGAAACAGCAGGAGGATAGATGCAAAGGCAAGCAGTGCCCTAACCCTCACCAAACCAGAGATACAGTTTCAGACCCCCTGCTGCTGCTTTAAACAACTAAACTGTAGGCTGGCTTGATACACAGCAGTAGCCAAATGGAATGGAAATCAGTCACATGTATTGGAGCATCAATTCTAAATCAGGTGGCATTGGCTTCAAGATGGGGAGGTTAAACCAAGGCTATGTTGTTGGACCTAGCACAGATCCCAAGATTGAGGATGGCCAGCCTCAGCACATGATTAGATGACATTCAGGGGCCCTGAGAAGGGTGGATACATTTGGTTTACAGGCGTTTGTGAGTTAATGTCAGGAGAACATTATTTACATAGGTGTTATAGTCTGGATTCACGATTCACTGTGATGTAATTTGCAATTTTTCTATTCACTAAATGGATGCTATTTACCCACTTCTTGTCTATATACTTGCAACTTGGTCAAGATACTATGATGGACATGACAGAGTATGCTTTAGAGTGTTTGTCTCAGGGAACCTTTCAGCTTCTACTCTTTTTAGAACCTTCTAAACAAGTCCAAACTAGTCTCTGTGTCGATAGGATGCCATAAGGCAAACAAGGTTATAAAGATACAGAAAGACAGGCTCAGTAACCTCACCTGAGACTCCAAATTTATTAGTGAGAAGATCTTGCCCATTCCCAGTCCATTGATGGAGGACAAGTACATCAATGAGCTCCTTGGTACCACGTGGAGCAGAATCATTCAGCCCACATTGCCAGCATGGAGAGTTGTGTGCAAATAAACGGTATTAAAACCTGGCACAATTATTTAACTTAGACCTCTACTTCATCCAAACAAACAAAGAAACAAACAAACAAAGAAACAAAAAAACAAACAAAAACTGTCCCACTTATGGGGATACTGTTAGGACAAAACACTGTCTATAGACACTCCATAAATGGTAGTGAATGGTAACACTAGCTATGATAATAGTAAACTATAATGTCACTTATGTTGCCAAACAATACTGTAAACTGAAGACCTCCAGGCCAGCATTTGTTTTCTGTCTTTCTGTATGTTTGCCTTTTTCTAGGATTTCTATTTGCTTGAGGGATAAATACAATGTATTTTGAACTCAACAGATTAGGGGCTGTAGGGAAGGCTCAGAAGTTAGGAGCACATCTGGCTCTGGCAGGGGTGATGGATTCAGTTCCTAGCACCCATGTGACTCACAACCTGCTGTAACCTCAAGTTCCAAGGATCTGATGTTTTCATCTGGACTCTGCAGATGTCTGTACCCACATGTACATACCCACACATACACACACGAATACACACAATTTAAAAATAATAATAAAAACAAATCTTTAAAAAATAAAAAAGTCAGATTAGTTAATAACTTAAACAAATTTATTCCATGATGGCCCTGAGACAGAACTGTACAAAACAAGAACAGAACTTGAGAAAGCTGATTCAGGGTCAGTGAGAGAAATATGTTTCTAAGACTAAACCTCACAGCATTACAACAGGCTTCACTCACTTAAAGAAATAGCATACACCATTTTAAAATCATTCAAGGCTCTGGAGAGAGAACTCAGTTGGCAAAGGACTGATTAACTGAGGTCAATCCCCGTCACCCATGCAAAAAACCCAGTGTGGTGGTTTGCTCCTGTAATGACATGGCTGGGGAGGTGGAGGCATGATGCCCAGCAGGTGCAGCTGAATCTGTGAGCTCCAGGTTCAATGAGAGAACCTGCCTCATAAAACAAGATGGAGAATTAATGGAATAATCACACCCATGTCAACCTCTAGCTTCCATATGCATGCACGCACACACACACACACACACACACACACACAAAACATACACACAAATTCAAGAACAGGATACAGCATTCTTCCATCAGAACCACTGACACATGAGATTGTATAATTTGGAAGATGATTTTATGAATTTTCATAACATAATGTGCTTCTTATTTATTCTGTTTTCTCAATAAATCTCTGTGTTTTAAAGGTTTCAATGATCTAATTCTAAAACATTGTGATGAATGTAGAAATTTCACTGACATTTTCATTTTCCGAAAGGTGTAGAAAACAGCACAGGAGATGAAAATTTTTAAATTGGCCTTTTCTCCTTTGATTGAGATCAATACTCAGAACAGACAATTGCTTTGTGTGTTAACTATCTGTTCGCACAGCTGACAGAAAAGAACTCAATATGTTGGCAACAAAAATTCTATTTATTCATTTATTCAACAAATATTTGTGAAAAATTTATCAAACTCTTTCTATAAACTTGGTATAACTTTATGTTTTGCCAAAGTAGTTACAATTGATAACCTGACTTCAAAGAAATAATGAAAAACTTTCATGTTTTTAGTTTTTAATTTGGAGAGATAAAAGTACTATACATTTAACTATTTAACTAATCTGACACTAATTATAAGAAAGCATACTGACTCAAGACTTTTGTTCACTAAAAAGCAAGCACATGGTTAATGCATAAGTATTCGTTTGCAACACAGAATATGAAGATCACTAAGAGGACAAGATTTATGCCAACAGTTTATATAAATAAAATGTCTTTTATGTATTTCTTATCAATATAATGGGAGCAGAGGCCAAGGGCTTATTTTACATGATATCCAAAGCATTTCTCTCAGGGTTCCCAGTTACACAAAGCAGGTTCTGTTTTGGACTGATAACTTGGCTTTAATCAAGCTTGGCAGGTTGATTTCTCTTCCACCTTTCTTTAAAATTTAAACTTACATTTATGGGGAAAATGATTTCACATTTTTGTTTTAAATATAACTCGCCATCCTTGTAAAACATAAATAACATCTCAAAGAAAGCAATCTAGTTAGTTTGGGACATTCTTAGAAAGACCGATTTGGGGAAGGAAGAAGAGAGTTAATAAAAAGCCATCTTTGACGTTATTTAACACAAAAACAAACACAGATCTTTTTATATTTGACATTAAAAATCTGATCATTTGCCTCCCTAAAGAAAGCGCATCCAGCTTTTATACAGACGGCACAGTGAAGAATAATAATATTTCTGTTTACTGAGCTATCAGCTGGCATTTCCCTGCAAGTCAATGGTCTATTGCTGCTACGGCGTATTAGACCTGCATGTGGCATCTACAAATGTCAAGAGTATAAAAAAAAAAAATACAGGATGAAAATCAAAAGCAGGTTCCACACTGCCCACCAAAAATATAAAAGAAGGGAAACAAAGTTCAGCTAAACGTATTTGCTGCAGGAATCGGTGCAATATTCATCTGTCAATCTAGAAAAACAAGGGAGCTGCACTGTCATAGCACAGGATAATAAAACTTCCAGCAGATGTTCAAGCAGGGCTCTAATTTTGACTGAACTCCCTTGGTGAGCATTTAATTTCTTTATCATATGCAGGCTCAGCAAATTGTACTTCATCAAAGATGTGTTGTGAAATATTAATATTTCATATGATAACAAAACTCCATAGACTAACCTTTGTCATATTAAGAGCACCCAAATTTAAAATGTCAAGATTCTGAATTATAATAAGTTTTAAACAGAGCCTTGAATTGGTACAATAAATTATAATAAGGCTAATCCTAATTGGTATGCTGTAATATTATCATACACATGTATATTATATATATTTTAATGGCTGTCTTTAAGAAAGGCTGTGGGAGGAAATGAGAGTTCAAATGTGGTATACGGCAACATTTCATCAGTAAGAAAGCAAAGAAGCTCACAAGATATAATTATATATTTACAACAGGCTTAATCATAATTAGGACCATGTAAGAAAACAAAATATAGTTTTCTATGACAGACTGCGCTGTATACATGTGTACGGGAAGTTGTCTTTTTTGACATGTTATCACATGTGTGCAAGATGACATTATTATTTTTGCCATTTGGATTTGAACAGATATGTTTAGAATAGTTTTTGCACACTATTTTTGGACCACTATCAAAATAGGCAAAGTGATGCCATCATCATGTTTCATATGCCAAATTTAATTTGAATTTGTTCCTAGCCGCACTTTTGAACCTGCAGCACAGACGTCTGAATGGATAGATTGCGTTTGAACTGAAGGTTAAGAAGAAGTTAGTTTCCATATTTGTTTCTGCTGGTGATCTTAATAACAGCAATGGTTTCCGGGTGACTGAATGACACAGCATCACAAATCAATGCATGTCAGCCACAGAGGAAAGAGTAAGGGCTCTGATGACTCAGAGTTCAAATTTGGCAAGCAAACAGCAAACTGATAGCACATACCCTCTCTCTCATCCCTTCTCTTATTCTGTGTGTGTGTGTCTCTGTCTCTTTCTCTCTCTCTCTCTCTCTCTCTCTCTCTCTCTCTCCTTTTTAAAAACCATAATTCCTCACTTGTACTGGATTAACCACCTACTTCTGTTTATATATATATATATATGTTTTTTTAAAAAGCATAACTAATATATCATTAAATGCTCTAGGAGATTGTTTAACTCAACAGATTAAGTATCCATTTATACCTTCCCAGTAATTCTTAAAGGGTGAACAGAAATAAAGACCAATAGACTGCTAATATTCTACAAGACTGTAAACAAGTAATCCGTGATATTCCAAATACAAATCCAGACTCTTTGGTGTAGTTTAACACTTCAAAACCTTTCTAAATATTCAGCTGAAGATGTGATATTCACATATACCATTTGCATTTAAGTATGACAATCTTTAAAAATATTTTTTTCTTGTGTTGACTTTTCTAACTGTTGAGGATTTTCTGGCTTTCTGTTTCTACACCTACATGCAGCCTCTTGTGAAATTGTCAGAATAAGACAGCTGTAATGTTTTAGCCATAATAATGCCAGCTATTGATCCCAGTAAAAGAAGAACGAAAGAATGTGCTTAATGGAGCATGTTTGTTCTCTGTTATTTTCTTTGCCTAAGGATAAGCCTGATTTAAATAATGATACTCTCCTTAGTCACTAGATCCACACATTCTTATACATTAATTATTACTAACTACCAGTTAGTGCTAAATACATTGAGAGGTTAGCCATCTAACACTTCACCAATAATTGGTCTATGAAATGCTAAAATCAACTGCTCTTTTCTAACTCACTGCCATCTAAATACTCTGTCTTCTAAGAACAAAGCATCACATATTGGAAACACATTTAAATGCTTTGTGTACTGAAAATAATTATTTTACATTTGTTTATTGTGCGTGTGTGTGTGTGTGTGTGTGTGTGTGTGTGTGTGTGTGTGGAGTGCATCTGCCATGGTGCACCTGTGGCAGTCAGAGGTCAACATGCAGGAGTTGGTTTTCTTTCACCATGTAAAATCAGTTCTGGAATCAAACTCAGGCTATCAGGCTTGACAGCACTCACCTTTACCTGCTAAGCCATCTCGCCAGCCCCACTTTGCTTGCTTTAAAGACTCAGTCTCGACTTTAATCATTCATTTCCAACTTAGCCCACTTCTTCTGAGATAACAAAATCATAATCTTACATGGAATTCTATTTTCAGGGGGCAAGTTTCTGCATTCAAAAATTCACGAGGAATCTTATTACCAACAACAACAAATTATAGCAAGAAAGTTTATGACATGTACCGAGTCCCAGAATTTTATGCAAACTAAATGCATTGTTTTCCTAACTTTGAGTTGAAACATATGTCCTCATTTACATACATCCCCAAATCACAAAGCAATAATGTCAAAATAAAAAAAATTAAAAATAGAAACTCTCATCGAATCCAGCAATACCCCTATAGAATATATATTCAAAAGAAATGAAATCAATATGTCAAAAAAAAATCTGCACTCCATGTTTATTGCAGTACTGTTCACAACAGTCAAAAAATGGAAACATTTTAAGCATCCACCAAGTGATGCATGGATAAAGAAAATATAGTGCACTTACACTGGAAGACTCCCGGCCACATAAAAGGAAATCTGCCATTTGCAACGTGGGTGGAACTAGATCATTAGGCTAAGTGAAAGAAACCCGTCTCAGAAAGACATGGATGGTATGGTTTCCATCATATACAAAAGCTAAAATAAATTGATTCAGCAGAGGAGCATCAGATGGTGTTCATCAGAGCCTGGAATAGTGGGAGGAGACTCAGATGAAGAAAGGTGGGTTGGTTAGTGGTAAGTAAAAATTAGATAGAAAAGGTTCTGGTGTGCCATCACACAACATAATGACTATGGATATTAATACTGTACTTTGTATTTCAAAAAGACTAGATGACAGAAATTTGAGGAAGTTCTTTCCATAAGGAAGTAGTAAAATGTTAAGACAGGCACATACCTGATAAAAGCATTACATAATGTGTAAAACATCAAACTATCACATGGTATCTTATTAATAGATACAGATGTATTGGTCAGTTAAAATAAATTTAATTGGGGCTGGAGAGACGGTTTAGCAGTTAAGAACACTGGCTGTTCTTGGAGAAGACCCAAGTTCAAATCCCAGCACCCACATGGCAGCTAACAACTGTTGTAACTCTAGTTCCAGGGGATCCGACAGCCGCTTCTGTCTTCCTCGGGCATTGCATGACACAGGTGCGCTTACCTACATGCAGGCAATACACCCAAACACATAAAATAAAAATACAATATATTTTTTATTAATTGGGGCTGGAGAGACGGTTTAGCAGTTAAGAACACTGGCTGTTCTTGGAGAAGACCCAAGTTCAAATCCCAGCACCTACTTGGCAGTTAACAACCTTTCATAACTCCAGTCCCAGGGGTTCTAACACCCTCTTCTGTTCTCCTCAGGCATGTCACGATATGGGTGTGCTTACACATATGCAGGCATAACACATACACATAAAAAATAAAGTAAATAATAAATTTAATTAAAAACAAGAATTTGTGATTGTTAAACTAAATGCCACTTTTTTTTTTAGTTTAAATAGTTATTTATTCAGTTATTTATGTATTGCCTCTTGAGATGGCCTCATATACCTCAGGCTGACTTCATTTTAGAACTGAGGCTAGCCTTGAGTTCCTGATCCTCCTGCCTCTATTGCACAAGTGCTACGATTATAGGCATGCTTGGTTTCTGTAGTTCTGGGAATAAAATCTAGGGCTTTGGCCATGCTGGGCAAGCACTCTACCAATTGAACTATATCCCCAAACCCAAATGTAGTGTTTATATTTTTGATGCTTCTTAGGCAATGCAAAATGAGAACTATATTCCATACCCCACCATGCTTGGACAAGATGGGATGAAAGTAATTTAACCTCTAATGTGTACTGATCAAGTTTATTAACCTTTTTTGTGTATCAATCAAGTTTATTAACTGTCATATCTTGGATTAAAATTTTATCACATAATATTTATGCTTTCATAAAACATATGCTAAACATTTGCACATGACTTCAAAATATTTTCTTACCTTATCAAGAGAGAAAGTTTTGGTTAGAGCAAAACCCCATCCAGCCTCAAAAGCTCTTCGAATCATTGATGTGCTGGTAGCTGGCGTTGCACTGGCAAGACCAAAAGGATTGAGAAACCTCAGGCCAGCCATTTCCACACTGATGTCTACCAGGTCGACAGGTGTATAAAAGAGGGGCAGTTCAGGCTGGGCAGGCACTGAGGCTCCATACTGTGCCTGGAAGAAACAAGAAGGGAATCACTACTCTTGCATCATACCCTAGTTGTGGATTGTCGTTCACAAAATCCTGCCATCATGAAAACAGTTTTCATTGGTCTGTCTCCTTGAAGGAAACTGCCCCAAAGTCAGTTATTAGTGCACCCAGTTCAGCCACAATTATAATCATTTCCAAGTTAAAAAGGTGGCATAGAGAGGATTAACAGAAGGAAAATCAATTAAACAAACAAACAACTCTATTTCAAACATACTGAGACCCAAACACAAAAGGGAATCATTTTTGAATTTATCTCTCTGGTTCCATTAACCGAGCTTCTTTGTGCTTAATTTACGAAAACGTCTTAGTGCTCAGAGATATGGGCCACTGCAAGTCAGGCAGTCTAAATTCAATTTCCAGTAATCTCACTGCAGTCTATGTGGCTTCAGGAAGGTCCCCTAACATGCCCTGCTTTTCTCCTTTATAGCTCTCAGCAGAAGGAATGCTGGCAGTCTAATTTCCTACCTCAGAGGGACATTGGGAAATCTAGGAGAAGACAAGTCATGGAGACCTTTATTTGGGAAAGGGGATAATGCACTCTTGCTTACTGGGAGAGTTGTTCAGAAAATAAACAGGTGCCAGTTTATGTTAAAATATTCAGCTGGCACTCAAAACTGTATATCCACTATTGTTCAGTGTTCACTGCCAGAATACCTCACTGAACTGTTAAATATTTTAATGAAAACACGTAGGTACTTGGTGCACTAAAGGGTAGGTTTTTGTTGAATGTCCTCTCTCTCTCTCTCTCTCCCTCCCTCCCTCCCTCCCTCCCTCTCCTTCCCTTCATTCTCCTCACTGTCTTCAGTCACTTCCTGTCCCTGTTTATCTCTGAAAGACAAATAATACTTAATACTTGAAATTACAAAAAGGATGAATATTCTCAGTCAAAGTAGTTACTGAATGGACAGGGCTACTTAATTCAAAAGTAGAACTCCATTCTCTTGTGAATCATCACTCAAAAGAAAAGTTATTTGAGCAGAACCTTAATTTTATAGGCATGTGTCTTGTGTAGATAAAGATTTCCATGACTTGCATAGAAATCATGTCTAGCCCTCTACCATTTATAATGCAAAGCAAAGCTCACTTAATATGCAAAAAAGGCATCAAACTTGCCAGTTGAAAGGCCATTGTGTTTCTGCTTTTGCAAAAAGGGGCCCGATGGCAATTAGGCTTCAGCTATGGTCTCACTTTTCTGCCAGGAGTCAGCTGGCTTTCTTGGCTTCCCCCCCACCTGCCTCCCTTCCTCTAGCCCTCCCTCCCTGAACTGAGCTACATGCTCAGTCTTCTAAGGTGCACACTACTGAGTCCTGGGAAGTCTGGCTGGATTGGTTCTGGTCCTCATAAGGAATCTCATTACTATATGAAGCCTTAAAAATCAAGACAAGAGTTGTGAATACATGTTTAGGGAGGTAGAGCATAGTTTCAGGTGTGTGTGTGTGTGTGTGTGTGTGTGTGTGTGTGTGTGAGAGAGAGAGAGAGAGAGAGAGAGAGCTAGAGAGAGAGAGACAGATTCAGAGACAGAGACAGAAAGACAGAGAGACAGAGAGAGAGAAAGAGAGAGAAAAATCCATCAGATAGATGCATATGGAAGCAAACCTTGCTTGATATTAACAGTACTTTTCTTAATTACATTTGACCATATTTTAAATGGAATCAACAGGATTTTATGTTACAATAAAGGAGCAGTTGCTGACACTAGAGGTTAGTTAATACAAGGTGAAATTTGCAAACATTGTCCTTTTATGCATACCCACAGGAGCAACACTGGGTGCCTTTGTGACTGACACCAGCAGCAGGAGCAAGATGACCCTGTATACATTATGGGATGAAATGAATGACACTATTTCCTTCTCTTTTTGGAAATAGGCATGGAGCTATCTAACCTCTTCAATCTTGTAGTCAAGTTTAGTTTGTTTATATATGTGCAGGAGGCAACAGCCCAGAGGAAGATATATATATTGTATGTGTAGCCTAACTTGCATTGCTTAATTTATGTGGTTATAAAAAATAAAACAATGTTATAAAATTCTTAAGAAGGTTACTGCCTTAATATTTATTTATAAGTGAAATAAGTTGGATAAATTTTGTAAGAATTCCTTTAAGCTTAAAAAAGTAGAAAAGGGTGCTGGAGAATTGGGTCAGCAGTTAAGAGCACTGGGTACTCTGGCAGAGGACCTAGATTCAGTTCCCAGCATCTACATGGCAACTAACAACCATATGTAATTTCAGTTCCATGGAATCCAATGCCCTCCTCTGGCCTCTGTGGGCATTACATACAAGTGGTACACTTATAAACAAGTAACACATAAAATAAAAATAAATAATGTAATAAAAGAAAACTAAATACACAAAACTAAGCACTTTGAAATGAGTCATAGAATACATGTTTTACTGTATGCATGAAACTGCTACTGGTGTGTGTGTGTGTGCATGTGTGTGTGTGTGCACACATGTCCATACATGTGCACCCACACACAGGGACATGTTTTCTTCTGTTTTTCTGGACCTCTGCTCTAAAGTGTGCCTCTTTTTCTGCAATGTAAGACATCTTTTTCTGAGCCTGGCTCTGTGGACTGAAGTATCTCAAGTTTCAGCTCTCACTACAAGACCAATACCTTCCAAATCCCATGTGCAACCTCCAAATTGAGATTTCCAAAGGCTTTCACCACCTTTGGCTGCAAATACACTGGCTTCCCTTATATCAAATGTCTTTAAATTGGACCTCATTGCAATCCTTTTAAAACATATGTTATCCAGATTTTCAATTTCATACAATACTATTTTTCCAGTAATACAATAGTGTTAGCAAATAACAGATATGAGAGAGATGTTGAACAGTGGAGAGATTTCCACAGTGGAAATGCATGCTCTGTGAGAGTCAGAAACAAGACAGAAACAGAGAACACATTGACCTATAAGGGTGTTTGCCATGTAGCACCTGGGAAAAAAGTAAGGGAATCCTGTATGTAAATGGAGAGATTTCTACATGTATGCACATGTGTCTTAGAGTGTGAAACTTTGTGCGTCCATCTTTCCACAAGCTGTCACCAGCATATTAACCAGATTTCTCTCTATGAACACAGGGCTTAGAGGACCTTGCATTTTAAATTATTTTTGCTTATTTTATTTTTTATAATTTTTAATAGTGACTGCAATTTATTTTACACAAAAATAAACAGAATTGAAGGTATAGTAAAACAATTCTTAAAATGTTATTTTGTTATAAATTGATAACTAATAATTTATGTATCTTTCAGGTTTTAAAGTGATGGTATGGTTTGTAAATATGGGATGATAAAATTAGGTTTGCTAACCTGTTCATCATCACACATCATTAACATTTCTGTGGTAAGAACACTTAAAATTCACTCATTTAAAAGTATTTTATTTATTTTAATTTTGTGTGTTTGAGTAATTTGCCTGCATGTATGTAAGTACACCTGTGTGTGCAATATCCATGGAAGCCAGGAGAGAGCGTCAGGTCACCTGGAACTGGAGCTAAAGACTGTTGTTAGCTGCTATGTGGGTGTTGGGAACTGAACATGATCCTTTGCAAGAGAAATCAGCACTTTTAACTGCTGATCCATCTCTCCAACCCCTGAAATTCACTCTCAATGGTTTTTAAATCACCAATACTCTATTTTCAACTATATTAACCACATCGTATAACAAATTTCAAAAGAATATTTACCTTCATGTCCCCTTTCTTCGCCTCTAAGTTGAGATTAACATTGCACCAACTGCTCTGTTAGTCTGATTTCTTTGCTTCCACATGTGAAAGCATGTGGCCCCTTCTTTTCTTTGCCTGGCTTACTCTTTTTAGAACAATGCTCTCCACTTCCATTAATTAGTCACAATGACAGAATTTCTATCTTTCTAAAGGCTGCATAGCATTCCATCATATGCACATACCACACTGCCTTTACCCATTCAACATTTAGGTTGTATACAAGGCTACTGTGAAAAATATTTTTATAAACATAGAATTACAGACATTTCTTTGACAACAGATTTAATACCTTTGAAAGAAATATCTAGGGCTTGAATAGTTAGATTCTATGGTATTTCTATTTTTAGTTTTTTGAAGAACTTCCATAGAGTTTTCAGTGATGATTATGCTAATTGTCATTCCTACAGACCACAGATAGTGCAAAAGGACCCCCTTTTCTCCTCGATATCCTCACCAGCGCTGATTACCTTTGACCTTTTTTGTAACGGTACTTTGGTAGGGGCGATGGCTAATCCTCATTGCCAACTTTTCTGAATTTGGAATCACGTAGCAAACAGACTTCTGGGAATGTCTTTGGGAAGTATTTTCTCAGCTTCACCCACCAAATCACACAGAGGCTATTGCAGCTATCGTAAAAGCAGTCTGATTACACCTTGAGCTGACAGCAGAATTGTCAGTGTCACCTCCATGGTACTCCAGGGGTGTAAGATGCAGGACTGAGGAGGGTGTTGCAAGCTTTTGATAAGCCTTTGGAAAACAGTGAGACTGGAGAATGCATAGAAGGTTTGTATTCCTTTTAAGATGCTCTTGAATGGCTATTGTGTGAAGTCATGAAAGAAAAGATTAAGTTGCAACCGAGACTCCAATATGATAGAGATGCTAGGACTGTACGATGCTCACGGAGGAAGGCTGCAGTCCCAAAGTGGATTCAGATCAGAAGAAATGTGCTTCAGCCACTGGAACCGGAGGACTGGTATACTCAAGGCTGCTGGAGCCCAGATGATGCATCTAAGAGCTCCAAATGCCAGACATGGCACTGTAGGCTTTGATGTCTACCCTGTTGGGACTTAGTTTTGACTTACCTGTTTTCTCCCTGTTCTGTTCCAATTCCCCTTTTTGGAATGGGACTGTTTGTTCTTTGCCAATGTGTATTTGAAATAGGGAACTTGTTCTTTCGGTTTTATGGGGGCCTATAATTAAGAGATTGCCTTGAGTCCTTGAATGTCTTGTCATTTTGAATTTTAGGCTTTTGAACAGTGTGAGAACTGTTAAGATTCTGGAGACTCTCAGAGGAGAAGAAAATGCAATTTACAGCATGAGAGTGCCATGCAGACTTTGGGGATGACGGCTGGAATGTAATGGTTTCAAAGTGATGTGTTTGAGCGACAAGGTGACAAAGGTAGTCTTATAACATCTTCATTATCAACTTGACGAGATTTAGAATCATCCAGGCCATATAGGTTTGGATATGTCTTTGAGGACATTTCCAGAGAGGTTAAACTAGAAAAGAAGACCCATCCCAAATGGGGTCATACTGTCCCATGAGTTGCTGTCCTGGACTAAGTGAAAAGGGAAAAAAGGGAAGTGAGGTGAGCATTGCCATCCTTGTGACTGCTTCTGTTCTGTGGAGAAGTGAGGAGGAGAGCACACTTACCTGCTGCTCCCTCCTCTGTGAGCTACCTACTGCCATACTTTGCCCACCACTATACTTTCTCAAATCAGTAACAGAAATAAAAGCTTCTTGTAAATGACTTCTTGTCAGGGATTTTGCCACAGCAACAAGGAAAGTAATATAACCCATAGGAGATCATACCTCCTTGTGGTTTTAATTTGAATTCCTCTAATGATCAGTAATGTCAAGTATTTTATATATAACTGCTAGCCATTTGTATGTTTTCCTTTGGGAAATGTCTATTCACATTCCTTATGTATTTTTAATTGTTTTAGTTTCTCTGTTTCCTCATGATTACATTGCTTGATCTAATATTTTGGATATTAATTCTTTATTGGTTATATGAAACGCAAATATTTTCTCTCGACCTGTAGGTTATCTCTAAATGTACAAAAACTTGATAGTTTTTGATTCAATCTCATTTGTCTGTTTGTGCCACTGTTGTCTATACTCTTGGAGTCAAATCCACAGTATCATACCAAAGTCAATGTTGTGCAGTTTTCCCATACGCAATCTTCTAGCAGCTAGAAAATTTCTGGTCTTATAATTCATTTTTTTTATTCATGGTGAATTGTTTATATATATGATATGATATCCGTATCCAAGTTCAATCTTCTCAGGTGGTTATGCTGTTTCCCAACAGGATTTTTAAAGTAACTCCCATTTTCCCATTGTGTATTCTTGGAAACTCTTGAAAATTAGCTAAAGTACACTCATGGCTCATTTATGGGTTCTGTTCTATTTGTTAACATGTATATTTATTTAAATATTTACTTAGTTTCAATAGCATACTTGAAACAATTTTGAAAAGAAACATTGATGCTATGAAGTTCACTAGTGAAGGTCAAGTTAAGTAGCCTGCTTACTAGTCTCCTATGTATATTACTCTGAGTAAGATTTTCAGTGGATTATTTCTAAAAGTTAACTAGATGCAGATGCAAAATAATCAAAGAGATAATTGATTTTAAAAGTTTTATTTTATATAGAAAAATAGATGGCCAAAGGAAGGTAAGTGAATTCTTAAGTTGCTCAACAGCAAGGGCACAAAATATATAAATTTTGATGTATAACTGGCTAATGCCTTTAAGCCATCTCTCAAAATAAAGTATTTCAGTCATTTCTTCTCAATGAAAATAAACTAAAAGAAGGCAAAATTCATCAAGGACTGAGGTACAGAGAATAAAAATGACAGTGTGGAAAGAATCCATAGTGTGTGGTTATGGATGAGCATTTCTCTTCAGAGCCCTTTCCAGACATAAGAAAGGCTTGAAATGAGTGAGAGGTCTAAAGATCTTTTTTAAGTTTGCTTTTCCCCCGAGAATTTATTTTGGAGAAACTAAAGATTTTCATCATTTAAAGTACAATTTATAAAATTTAACTTGATGGCATAGATTATAATAAGCCCTAAATTTGCATAGGTTATAATTAAACTTTCTCATTTCACTTCCATCTGGAAACTTCTTCAAGGTCTGTCACTACCTACAGAACTCCATGGTGCTATGCAGTCCTCATTCAGATCTGGGCTCTTCACCAACAGCACTCCAACAAAGTCTTCGGACTCTTCTTATTGAACCATTTGCAATACCTCAAGTAAAACAGCTCCACTAATGCCCCCCCTTTTTTTTCATTTGGCATGGAATACTATCTTCCATTTGGTTTGAATGCTTTGAAAATTCCAGTTAAGCCTTCAACAGTCGATTGAGTCATCATTGTCTATAAGAAACTTGCTCCCCCAAAGGACTCTGCTTCCTTATCATATTCTCTACACGCTTCCTTACATCTGTGTGCCTCCTGCTTAATTTAATTTCAGCACATAGCATAGGACTTGAAAAAGAAGATACTCAAAATATGTTTTGCATATGTTAGAATGTTGACCTTAGTTACTTAGCCTCTTTTCTTTTGCAGTAGTTTCCGGTAAGGTGATAAATATCTCATGTGAAATATTCATTAACTTTATTTTTATTTACCTTATTTAAAATATACAAAAGTCTATTATTCTATGAGCCTTTTTTAAAAAATTATTATTTTAAAAGGAGTTTATAACACATGTGCCACCTGGAGCCCATGATCTGCATGCAGCCTAACATAAAATTACAAGCATGCTAAACATGATGAGATTTTATTTATTTATTATTTTTGTAATTTGATTGTGAGGTTCCAAAGGATGGGCTTTATAGAGAATATGTCCTGTTGTAACGTCAAAAGGTTTGACTTGCCTATTTGCAAAGCCCTGGAAGAACCAACCAGTGGCTGTATGTAATGACATAGGTCATTAAATTGCAATGTATACCATTCTATTATCCAGTAACATGGAGTGACATAAAGGCCTACCAACTTTATAATTTTGCTAGATGCTAGGATTCAGACACAAATTGTGCAATTTCTTCATTCCTTGACTTTTGATTTCTAACTTGAAATGGGCTTTTTTCATGTAAAGTCATTAAAATGGTGCAGAGGTATCTGAGAATAGTCAAGAGGGACACAGGTGGGCTCCCAGGAAGGCTAGAGACTCTCAAGACTCATATATATGTCTCCTATAGTTACATTACTCTTTCTTTATAAGTTGGCCTCTTCTACTTCTTTTATAAAAATGGCTAATATTTTACTGGTTTAGACCATTTATTATTCTACTCCAAATATTTTAAAAAATTGAAAAGTGGGGCTGGAGAGATGGCTCAGTGGTTAAGAGCACTGACTGCTCTTGCAGAGGACTTGGGTTTGATTCCCAGCACCCACATGGCAGCTACAAACCATCCTTAACTCCAGTTCCAGGGGAATCTGACACACTTTTCTGACCTCCATGGCATTGCACATTATGGGTGCACTCACATACATGCAGGCAATACACTCATATGCATAAAAAATGTATATATTGCCCACTATCTCCACTTCTCTTTAACATAGTGCTTGAAACTCTTGTAAGAGCAATAAAAGGAAATTAAAGGAATAATAATTGGAAAAGAAGAGATCAAATTATCCCTCTTTGCAAGTGATATGATGTTATATCTAACAGATGCCAAAAATTCCACCAGAAAACTCCTAGAAATTATTAACATGTTCAGTAAAGTTGACACTTTAGGTTACAAAATTAACCTACAAAAGTCAGTAGCCTTTCTATATACCAATAACAAGCAATCAGAGAAAGAGCACATGGAAACACTCCCCTTCACAATAGCTGCAAAAAAACTAAAACAAAAAACTTTCGGAATAAACCTGACCAAGGACATTAAAGACCTTCACAATGAAAATGTTAAATCTTTAAAGAAAGAGATTGAGGAAGACATCAGAAGATGGAAGGACCTCCCATGCTCATGGATTGGAAGCATTAATATTGTGAAGTGACCATCCTACCAAAAGCCATTTATAGATTCAATGAAATGCCAATCAAAATCCCCATGACATTTTTCACAGAATTGGAAAAAAACATCCTAAGATGCATATGGAAGCACAAAAGACCTCGGATAGCCAAAGCAACCCTGAGCACTAAGAGCAATACTGCGGGGACTACTATACCAGATTTTAAGCTGTATTACAGAGCTATAGTCAACATGGTACTGGCACAAAAATAGACCCGCAGATCAATAGAACAAAACTGAAGACCCAAATATAAGTACATTCAGTTTCAGCCACCTGATATTTGACATAGGGGCCAAGAACGTTCACTGGAGGAAAGACAGCATGTTCAGCAAATGGTGCTGGCAAAACTGGATCTCCACCTGTAGAAGAATGAAACTAAACCCCTATCTTTCACCCTGCACAAAAGTCAATTCCAAATGGATCAAAGACCTCAATGTAAAGCCTGAAACTCTGAAACTGTTAGAAGAAAACATTGGCAAATTCTTACAAGATATAGGTGAAGGAAAGGATTTTCTAAATCGGACATCAATAGCTCAGGGAACAAGGTCAAGAATCAAAAATGGGACCTCATTAAACTAAAAAGTTTCTGTACATCAAAAGAGGCAACCAGGAAAGTGAACAGAAAACCCACAGAATGGGTTTCTTTACCAGGGACACATCTGGCAGAGGTCTAACATCCAGACTATATAACGAACTCAAAAAACAGAGAATCCAGGCAGGAAGTAACCCAATTAAAAGATGGGCTAAGAAGCTTAACAGAGAGTTCTCAAAAGAAGAAGTAAAGATGTCTAAGAAGCATCTTAAAAGATGTTCAGCATCACTAATAATTAGGGGAATGCGAATTAAAACCACTTTAAGATTTCATCTTACCCCAGTCAGACTGGCTAAGATCAAGAGAACAAATGATACCAAATGTTAGAGAGGATGTGGGGAAAGGGGAACACTCATCCACTGCTGGTGGGGCTGCAAACTTGTTCAACCCCTATGGAAAGCAGTGTGGAGAACTCTTAAAAAAACTACAAAAGGAATCTACCATTTGACCCAGTTATACCACTCCTTGGCATATACCCAAAGAACTCATCCTATTGCAGAGACACTTGTACATCCATGTTTGTTGCTGCTCTTTTCACAATAGCTAAGAGATGGAAGCAACCTAAGTGTCCCTCAACTGACGAGTGGATAATAAAAATATGGTTCATTTATATGATGGAGTTTTACTCAGCAGTAAAGAAAGATGAAATCATGAAATTTTCAGGGCTTATACTGAATTCAATATTGTATAACTATTAATTCATCAGCAAACCTAAAAATTTTAGAGCCACTCTTGAAAGTGATGTATCTGCTCTGAAAACTGTTATTGAGTATGTTAAAGCTGTAATGACATGCTTCTTCTAAAAAAAATTTTAGATTTTTTAAAAAGAAAAAAGTGTATATTAAATAAAATATATTAAACAATTGTAAAAAGTTTCAAAACTTCTGATGTCAACACCAAATATGCTTCACAATAGTTGCATTAGAATCTCTTGGGGTGGGGCTTAAACATTAGTGGTCTCAAGAATCTTGGGTAGGAGTGTTGACTCAGGAAAGAGAGGTACTTGCCACCAAGCCTGATGATCTGAATTTGATCCCTAGGACTCACAAAGTCTAAGGAGAAAGCCAGTCTCCTCTAACTTCCATACACATTTTGTGACATACATGTGCCCTTACCCCACTACAAATAAATGTAATAATAAAACAATTTTAACATTTCAATTAATTGATTTTTATGTATATGAATGTTTTGTAAATGCACCCATGTGCGCAATGCCCATGGAGGCCTGAAGAGGGTGTTGGATCCACTTGAACTGTAGTTAATGACATTTACTAGCCATCATGTGGGTGCTGGGAACTGAATCTGGGTCCTCTGGAAGAGCAGACAGTGCTGTTAACCACTGAGCTATCTCTCTAGCCTCATAAAAAAAAATTAATAGAACATTTTTTTAATGCAAGGCTGAGAACCACTTCTATTTCACATGAATGCTCTTCACGATTCCTAATTCTCAAATGATAGTACCAAGTCTGGCTATCATTGTGTTCCACATCCACGTTAAATGTCTACAGTGAGTCTGCTCAAGGGAACACAGCATTGTTTAAGCTGGGCAGATACTCCAAAAGGCACTATTAAGGCCTCCATCTGGTGATTTAAAGTACCTTCTCTGACAAGCACCAACATATTGATGAAGTGTAAAAGCCTATTGTAAAAATAGGATAGTTAATTTATTCTCAAAATAAAAAAGGCATTTGCTCATATGCAAGGTAATGCTCTTGCCAGACCCAGCAGTGGGTGATCCTGTTTATTCTCCTTTAAATCAATCTTCAAGACAGACTTCATTCTCCTACTGCAAACGAGGAAAGAAAAGCTCATAGAGAGTAAGCAACCTCCTGCTCTTGATGAAGATAAGCAGCGGGCAAGTTGGACAGCTAGACCTGATTCCAGATTCCAAGTGGATGCTTGCTTCATTATGGTAAGCTGCCTGCATCTTTCATAAGCATTATTTATCTAAAACATTAATGTGCTCAAAATCAGAATGCAACCTGAAAGTTTATCATGGTGGTTTGGTTGAATACATGTATTAGAGCACTCATGTGTACACATTCACACACACACACACGCATACACATACACACACATACACATGCACACACACATACACAGATACAAAATCATTTCAATCTGAGGGTGGTGGCACACATCTGAAATCCCAGCACTTAGGCAGTGGGGCACGAAAACCAGGAGTTCAAGGTCAGCCTCAGACACATAGAGAATGCAAGGCCAGCTTAGGCCTCCTGAGACCCTGTCTCAAAACACCAAAAACAAAAAGGAAGAACCTTATGAAAATATAAAAATTGTGTAGTTTTCAAATATTATTAACTTCACCGTTATTACATCTAATTTGAGAATGGAAGTTAAATTAGCATTTTAAAACCATTGTGATGACTTCTTTTTGTGTGGCATTTTCACCCTTTATCACTGATATTTTCTATTATACTATAACGAAGTATACTTATTATACTATTACACTTGTGAAATTTTAGCAGAGATATCTGAATATGCAATGGCTATGTTTTTGGAGGAAACGCAGCTTGTATTATAATTATGTATTCCAACTGCATTTCCCTTCTTTAAAATAATGATCTAAAAATAAACTGGTGGGGCTGGAGAGATGGCTCAGTGGTCAAGAGCACTGGTTGCTCTTGCAGAGGACCCGGCTTCCATTCCCAATAACCACATGGTGGCTAACAACCATCTATATCCAGTTCCAGGGGATCCAATGCCCTCTTCTGACCTCCACAGGCATCACACAACACTGGTGCACTTGCATGTTTATTTATTTACACATAAATAAAAATAATTTTTTTTATAAAAGCTCACTAAACACTCTTAAAGCAGTACTGTTTTTAGTGTTCTATTGCATTAAAGGAAAAATATTCATCACCACTATGCTTTAACTCTTAAAAAACATTTCTACTTATTCATTTTATCTAATTTTCAATGTGGAACAATAACCACTAACTCTGTTTTGGCTGCTCCTGCTCTAGACTCATATATTCTATAATTACTTTAAGGCAAAAATGAATAGTTACTAATAGCTAGAGTATTTCATTCATGGTGTTTACACAGTGATTCCAGCTCAGGTGCCCTGCTCACTAAAGAACTGCCTATCAAAAGGAAAACTCAAAGGTAGAAAGTAATTTGGGTTAGCTCTTTCATGATGGATAGGATGAAGTTTGAAAATCACAATCATAACATAAAATCGCATCGCACGTCCTCATTTTGAGAAACTACTATTTCTAATGAAAATCTTAGGGAAGATATGAGGTTACAAAAAATTTTCTACAAAGTAATGATCAATTGTATTAATTTCTTGACAGACCTATATGCATAATGCTTTTTTTTTTGGTCTTTTTGAGACAGGTCTCCCTGTAGCCCCAGCTGTCCTGGAACTCACTATGTAGACCAGGCTGGCCTTGAAGTCGCAGAGATCTGCCTGCCTCTGCCTCCCAAGTGCTGGGATTAAAGGTGTGTGCCACCATGCCCAGCTTCATAATGCTTTTTACAAGATGCTTGTATCTTGAACATAAATGAGGCCAGTAAATTAATACTAATTCAAACCCATGCAATTTTTATATTAACTCTACCTCTACCTCCAACAATCCAGATAGTTAGCAAATTAGGGCAGTATCATGTAAAGGTCCTTAAACAACAACAAAATAATTATTCTTTATTTAATATTCCTTGCCCAGCTGAAATTTTTAAAAATCTCTGTATTTTCATGGTATTCATTCTCTATTTTATCATTTCTATTCTAGCTCCATTATAATCATTATGCCTTACTGGAATAGTTTCTTACTGGTTTTCACATTTTTCTCACCTCTCACTTGAATTCACTTTTGAATGCCAGAGTCATCTTTTAATTATTTTGATTCATTTACTTTTATTTTATGTGTATGAGTGTTTACTGGTATGTATGTAAATGTGCCACATGGAGGCAGGAGGAGGTATCAGCTCCCCTGAACTAGCGACAATTGTTAGCTTCATTGTGAAGCTGGGAACTGAACCCAGGTCCTCTGCAAGAGCAGTCAGTGCTCTTAACCACTGAGCCATCTCTCCAGCCCCCTCCAGTAGTCTTTTAAAAACACAAATTTGGTACATTATGCCCTTGATCAAAAATTTTCATCAGTTTCTCAATGTTTTCCTTCCTTCTTTCCTTCCTTCCTTCCTTCCTTCCTTCCTTCCTTCCTTCCTTTTTTCTTTTTTGACAGTGTTTCTATGTAGACCACTTTGATCTTGAGCTCAAAGACATCTCCCAGTGTCTATCACTTGAGTGCTGAGATGAAAGGCATAGAGACTCCCTATAGCTCCAGCTGGCCTGGAACTTGCTTATATATGCCAGATTAGCCTCAATCTCTCAGAGAGATTTGCCTGCCTCTGCCTCCCAAGTGCTGGAAATAAAGGCATGTAATACCACATATGGCTTCACTGATATTTTAATTTTAATTTTAAGAGGATGAGAGTTTATTCTGGAGCCAAATGAGAGTGACCATGGCTCAGGAACACAGATTCAAGTTACCCCGAATTCTGTATTCCAATGTGGTAACAGCTTCATGAAGTTTTTATAGTAACAGAACAAAGAAAAGTCACAAATCAAGACAGTTTTCAAATACTTTGTTGGAAAGAGTAAGTAGGCAGACACAGCAAAAGGGAAATCTCAACTCTAGGCCTCAGATGCTATTAAATGGCATTCTTAGCCTTTTGGTTGGTGGGAACTGTTTCTTTTATTAATACATTTTATTAATCACAAGATGTTAATTCAGAAACAGAGGTTGGCAAGGAGTGGTTATTTAGAGGGCTAAAGATAGCTTGAAATAAATGGTAATTAGGCTCTGGACCTGCAACATTCCACCATCAGTGAAGTGCTAATCAGTTGGTTCACCTTGCAGGAAATTCAGTTCAAGATGCAGGAATTTTCTGGGAACTTTTCATTCACAGTTCCACCTGTTGGCCAAGCATCACATTTCTGCGTGCAGGGGCCACATATTTATTTTTACATTACTGGAAAGCCCCATTCCTAGAATCTGATGCAGATGAAGCTCCGCTGTAGGTAGGACAAACAGTCTTCAGGAGAGAGGAATAGATAGTAAAGCCCAAAAGGAAGAAATGATCACATCAAAACTATTAGCCATCATGAGCCATATCTGACTTTCTTCTTTGTCTTCTGTATCTGACACAACATTTGCATATTATTTATAGTAGAATTATTATACTTAAAATTTGCATAATCAAGAATATTGCTTGACCTAATTGAATAAATGTTACAGATTAAGAAAACAAATATTTGGGCCTGGAGAGATGGCTCAGCAGTTAAGAACACTGGTTGTTCTTGCAGAAGACCCAGGTTTGAATCCCAGCACCCACATGGCAGCTAACAACTGTCCATAACTCCATTCCCAGCAGTTCCAACAGCCTCTTCTGATCTCCGTGGGCATTGCACAACATAGGTACACGTACCTACATGCAGCCAATACATGCATACACATAAAATAAAAAGGACTATTTAATAAAAATTTTAAAAAAGAAAACAAACATTTAAAAACTAAGTTTGAATTGACTGTTTTTCCCCCTGTTTTACAGTTATTTGTACTCTATGAACTATTTTATTTATTTTGGAGTATTTAAACAAATGTATTATCTTCTCAGTTTTGGTTTTTCTTTATATCAGTTAGAACTTATAACTGTAACTTCATGGAGTGGCTAGCTTTACATTAGTAGCTGTTATCTGTAGATAATGACTTCATCTGTTGTATTACATTGGTATCAAACAAGATTTAGTTTGGAAAAATAAAACAGAAGAAATTACACAACAATATAGTATTCTTTGAATTTTCTTCTAACAAGAATGTCTTCAATTGCATAACAAATATTAATAATATTAATAGAAACAAGAGATCAATCCTATTAGAAATCTAAACTTTATAGGCCTTGGAGGAATAACCAAATACTTAAAAAAATTTTAATGATTAGACATGGAAATAAGACTGTAGAAGGAGTCATTGATTAGAAAAATACAGGTTTTTATCCTGCTTCATTGTACTACATAAGATATCTGAGATGCTCATTTAATCAAGGAACTTAAAGTATAAAATATCATGAGTACTGTTCATCAACTGAAAGAACAGACATCACATAAACACTCCATTCAACTGAAGGAAAAAAAAAATTGCATCCAGGTACTGCTTACCTGTCCCTGTACTACATAATTCAAGGAGATGAACTTTAAAAGTCTCAAGTGTCAACTCCTTTTAAGAACTCATTCATTTGGACTTCAGAGATGCTAGATGGGACACATCTTCAGCTAACTGACAATCCAGTACCCTTAAGTAACTGAACATTTCTTTCATTTTTTTTGTTCATTTAACTCTTTTATTTAGACATTTTTAATGGTTTCTGATATTTAATATTTCACTTTCCATAATCCTAAATGCTAAAATAATGCTAATTTTGGTTTGAATTAAGTTATAAATGATATCTCCTTTTATTAATTTTTTGTTATGATTATTTGCTAACTCAGAACCCTTACCTTACTCAACTATATTCATCCTTAAAGTTTCAAGTGTTTTCACTCTTTGTAAAAGTACATGTGTATTTTTAAATTATTTGGTATAATTTGGATAAAAATCCCAGTTTTCAAATTCAAAATTTTATATATAAAAATATGTACATTATATATGTGTGTTTATTATACATACAAAGGATATATCTTAACTGAATCCAACCAATTATAACATGCTCCAATAGTCAATCAATAACTGCAAGCCTATTTTCTCATCCAAAGATTTGGGTTAATTTTTCTTATCCAAATTATACAAAAGACATCACTCTGTAACAACCTCACTGAGATTTTTTTAAAAAGATATTTCAACTCCTTGTTGTAGCCTCCATTCCCTGGGATCCCCATGCAGTGTTTCCTCTGCATCACTTTGACTTCTTCACACCTTACAATCAATAACTGCAAGCCTATTTTCTCATCCAAAGATTTGGGTTAATTTTTCTTATCCAAATTATACAAAAGACATCACTCTGTAACAACCTCACTGAGATTTTTTTAAAAAGATATTTCAACTCCTTGTTGTAGCCTCCATTCCCTGGGATCCCCATGCAGTGTTTCCTCTGCATCACTTTGACTTCTTCACACCTTACACCTCACAGGGGAGCATTTATGCCCTGTGCATCCATTGCTGTGACTCCATTTAGCACAATGGCTTCATTTCATCCACACTGCCACAGATTATAACGTCCTTCTTTTCAAGAGCTGAATAGTATTCCATCCTAATATAAACCACGGTTTCTTTTCCTATTAATTCATGAGTATAGACATATAAGATGTTTTCTTATCTTCACTACTGAGAATAATGCTGCACTGAGCATGAGCTTGCTGATGTCCCTTTGAGAAGCTGATTTCAAATATGTAGGATAAAAACTAAGGAGTGAGATTGTTGTATTGTAGAACAGAGAATCCAGTTGCAAATTTTTGAAGAACAGTACGATCTTTCTATAGCTACTCTACCATTTTACACAGTCGCCAAGTGTACAGGGATTTTTAATCTCACCATCTCCAAACGAATGATTTTTAATAGCCATCCTAGTGAATATCAGATGTTATCTTCCTGAGATTTATTTTGCATTCCCCTGATGATTAGTAGTTCCCGGATGTTTTCATATGCTTCCTGGCCATTTGGGTGTCTAAACATTGTTGCAAACCCTGTTGCCTGGTGTTTTAATCTGGTCAATTCTTTTTTCTTTTTTCTTTTTTTTTTTTTTCTTATTTTGGAAATTTGTCCTTTGACAGATATATGGCTCACAAATATTTCTCCTACACTGATCAGCCTTTCCATTGTCTGTGGCTGACTTTGTTGTGTTAATGGTTTTCAGTTGGATGTATAGCCATGGATCTAGTTTTGTTCTTGACTGAATTTTTACTGTCATGTCCATGAAACAGGTGCAAAAACTAACACTGTATAGGCTTTCCTTCATATTTTCTTCTAGGAGTTTCAGGTCTTATGTTTTACTCTTTAAGTTATTTTGTATTTTTGTTCACATTAAATAAGTAAGGATTCAATTTAGTTTTTTTATGTGGATATCCAGTTTTCCTGTCAGGATTTGCTGGAGGCAATTGTTTCCCCATTGTGTATTCATGACAGCATTGTGGAGATCAGTTGACAGCATGTAACATCAATCCATGTGATGTGGGCTCACTGTTCTGTTATAATGGTCTCTCTCTCTGTATATTTTCAGACAAGGTCTCCCTAAGTATTCCAGCGGGCCTCAATCTTGCTACACAGTTAAGGTTCTTCTCGAAATTACAGATCCTTCTAGATGGACTTCTTGAATACTGGGATTTCTAGCATGCACAGTCACACCAGGTTTACAGGTCTGCTTCACGTCAGTATCATACTGTATTATTGTAGCTCTACAGTTTTATGGAAATCAGGAATGATGATGCTTCCATTTTCCACCTTAAGATGACGGTGACTATATTTGATTTTGTAAATTCATATAAAGATGTTTTCTCCATATCGTATACTTTTGGATTTCTATTGGAATTGAATTAAATCTCTACATTGTTTGGGAGTCAAGAGGACACTGAAACAACTTTAGTTTTTCCACTTCCTGAATATGTAATATCATTGCATTTATTTATGTCTAGTTTGATTCTATAATTCATGTGCTATGGTTTTCAGTATATAGTTATTCACCTTTTAGCAAGAATTACTGCTAATTACTTTTTTTGGTGCTGCTGAATATTGGATTATTTTCTTAATCTAATTCTCAGATCATTTTCTGTTGGGATATAGAAACAATAGATTTTTGTATATTGATCTGAACTCTACCACCTTTTCTGAATTTGTTAGGTTTTAAAAAACATTTATTTATTTAATTTTATGTGGTGTGCATGAGTGTATTTTAATGTATTATATAAGTTCAGTCCTGCAGAAGTCAGACGATGATATCAGATCTTTTGGAACTGGAGTAACAGGTAGTTGTGGGTAAGAGCAAGTTTCCTAAACTGCTGAGCTGTCTCTCCAGTCCCAATTTTGCTAGCTTTAATATCCTTCTCTCTCCCTTCCCTTCCTTCTCCTTTCCTCCACTCCCTCCCCTCAATTCCCCTCCCCTTCTTTTTTTCCTTCCCCCCTTCCTTTATCTCTTTCTTTTGACAGGGTCTTTTAGCCAAGGCTACCTTGGAATTCACCATGCAGCCCAGGCTGGCCTCAAATTTGTTGTAATCTTCATGTGTCAGCATCCTCAGTGCAGTGACTGCACATGTAAACCACAATGCCTGGTAGTTTTGTGATTTTTCATATTGCCCTTCAAATGTAGAAGTTAGCTCCTATATCTAATTTGGTCCTAGGCTTTCCTTTGGTAGAACTTTGTGATTACTAATTTAATCTTACTTGTTATTGGTCTGTATTTAATCCTTTTTAAAAATATTTTTATTTTATTTATTTTGCTTATGTTTTATTAAGTTGTACGGGTTTAGAAATTAATTCACTCTTCCTACATTGAATTTGTTGTTAAATCATTGTTCCTAGTAGTCCTTTATGAGCTTGAAAAAAATTTCTGTAGCAATGATTATAACATCTCAGAGGAATTTCTGATTTTTGTTGAAAACCTCTCATTTTTCCTCATCTTAAAAAGTTTTGTTGATTGTGTTTATCTTTGACGAAAACATACCAGTTTTATAATTTCATGTTCCTGTTGATTTTATCTTCTCTATGTATTTCTATTTCAATCTTTATTATAGTCTGAATTTAGTTCGTTCTTTTTTTCTGGTCTACTAGTGTGTAAAAGAGGGTGTTTAATTATTATTATGTACCTGTCTTTTTTTAAAAGGCAGTCATTTCCTTTTAGAAATTTTTTCTCTGTTGAGCATAGGGGCACATGCCTTTAATCACAGCACTCCAGTCTGAGGCACAGGTAGGTGATCTCGTGAGACTGAGGCCAGCCTAGTCTGGTGGGCATAGTAAGCTCCAGGCTAGCTGGGGCTACATGGTAAGACCATGTCTCAATAAGAAAAGAAAGAGAGAAAGAAAGAAAGAGAGAAAGAGAGACAGAGAGAGAGAGAGAGAGAGGAGGGAGGGGAGGAGGGAGGGAGGGAAGGAGGGAGGGAGGGAAGGAGGGAGGGAGGGACAAAGGAAGGAAGGAAAGAAGGAAGGAAAGAAAAAGATTTTCTCATAGTATTGTATCATTTGTTTGTTTTTGAGACAGGGTCTCCCTGTAGCCCCAGTTGGCCTGGCACTCAATATGTAGGCCAGGCTGGCCTTGGTCTCATAGAGATCTACATGCCTTTGCCTCCTGTGCCCTGGGAATAAAGATGTGTGCCACTGGACCTGGTGTGTACCATTTTTTGATAAGTCTTATTGTGTTGTGAGTTTGTTTCCATTTTTCTTATAAATTGATTTATTTTTTGATTTTTTTCCCTTTGATCAATAGTTGCTTGAGAATATACAGAATAGTATTTGAACATATAGAAGACTGTCCACTTTTCTGTTGTTATTGATTTCTTATTCTATTCCTTTGTGGTTGAAGAGGATACAAGGATGATTTCGCTTTTGTAAACGTGAGAATACTTGTTTTGTGACACAGCATCCCATCTCTACTATGGCAGTGTCCATATGCATGTGAAAGCAGTATCTAATTTGGCTAGGTTTGGACAGATTATCTGTGTACCAATGGCAGATACATTTGATCTAGTTTTACTCTGTTGATATGAAATGATCCTATATATAGATATTATTCTGCTGAGTGTGGTGATATTCTGATGAGGGATCTTGTTTCCTTATAAATTTTCTGTCCATAAGGTTCATCCATTTTTGGAAGCTGTTGCTGATTTACCCAACTCTTATTACAGTTCTCTTAAACTTCTTCAATTTTGTTGATACTTACCTGATATTTTTATGTGCTTTGATGTTGCTACATCCATAACCCTTTCATTTGGTAGTGGCATTGGCAAATTCTCATCATATGACCATCCTTGTCTCATGTAATCTGTATTTGACTTACTCAAAAGTGTATTTTATTTGCTATGAGTACAAGTACACCAGCTGTCTTCGGTTGCTGTTTGTATGGAAAATCTTATTCTATCCTTGTATGTTAGTCGTTTGTTTATTCGGTTTGATTTTTTGAGATACGTTCTCATAGACAAGAATGGCCTCAAACTCATGATCCTCTGATCTTATCCTCTTAAATGCTGGGATTATAAGCAGATGTTGCCACATGTCAGTTTTGTATGTCTTTGAATTAAAAATGAGTTTGTTTTGTAGGCACTGTATGTAGTTAAATCTTTTTAGAATCTTGTTAGCTACTCTGTGTTTTTTGACTGGTGACTTTAGTATATTTACATTTAAGGTGATTATTGACAGCTGGTAATGAATCAGTACTGCCATTTTGCAAATTGTTTTCTGTAATTATGTTGTTTTCTCAAAGTTCCTTATTTCCCTTGATTTCTTCTAATTTGATGGTTCTTGTGGGGATTCTTAAAAAAATTCTTTCATCCATGTTTTCCTGTTCTTCTTTTTGTTTTCGTGACTTGATATGGGAACCAAATATTTATTAAATATTTTATTATTTTTATTTTTGCCTATTTGAGTGTATAGCCTGCATGTATGAAAGTGCATGTTGTGCAATGCCTGCAGAGGACAGAAGAAGGCGTAGGATCCCTTGGAACTGGTGTTTTATTTAGATGACTGTTAGCCATCATGTGAGTGCAGAGAACAGAACCCAGGTCCTTTGGAAGAGCAGCCCCTTAACCAGAGCCCTGAGCCATCTCTAGTCCCTATCTTTCACTTTTTCTTTTCTTTTATTTTCTTTTTTTTTTGTCTTTTTGAGACCGGGTCTCCCTGTGGCCCCAGCTGTCCTGGAACTCACTATGTACACCAGGCTGGCCTTGAACTCACAGATATCTGCCTGCCTCTGCCTCCCGAGTGCTGGGATTAAAGGCGTGCGCCACCACACCTGGCTATATTTTTCATTTTTATATCTACAAACTTGTTTCTCTTTTTGGTTACCAGAAGGTTTTCACCAAAACTCATAACTGGGTTTGGAGCAGATAACAACTTATCTTCAGCCATATACAAAAGGCTTAAACTTTTAATTTTCCCCATATATTACTATGTTATTGGTGTCAAAGTTATACATTTTATTTTGTGTATTCATTAAGATATATTTTTGGCTGTCAGTATTCTTAAAACTTTAGCCTTAAAACTCTTGTGCTAGAGCTAAAAGGTACTGGCACCATTAATACAGCACTCCACTATTCTTTGTGGCATACATTCATCTGTACTAGAGGAATCTGTACTTTGACATAGCTTCTTTTGTCATTTAATGACTTTGTTTCAACTTGAAGGACTCCTTTTTGCACTTAACACGTCTGTTAATAGGCCAATTTCCTTAATTTTTGTAAAACTGGGCAAGTTTTTATTTCTCTTTCAGTTTTGGGAGACAATTTTTCCAGTTGTAAAGGTGTTGGTTGAAGGGCTGGAGAGATGGTTGAGAGGTTAAGAGCACTGGATGCTCTTACAGAGGACCCAGGTTGGGCTCTCAGCACCCACATGGTGGCTAACCAACTCCAGTTCCAGGGGATCTGATGCTCTCTTCTGGCCTTCATGGGCACTGCATGATAAGGGTACCCTTACATACATGTAGGCAAGACACTCATACAGCTAAAATAAAAATAAATATAGAAAAATATTGGTTGACAGTTTTTCTCTTTCAGGACAGTGGTTCTTTCTTTGCACTCTCTTGATCTGGGAAGTTTCTTTGAAGAATCATGCTGATGGTCTGTGCTGGATAGCTTCAGTGTCAACTTGACACACCTAGGTTGAGGGAGCCTCAGTTGGGGAATTGCCTCTATTGGACTGGCCTTTGGACATGTCTGAGGGGCATCTTCTTGATGAGTGATGTGGGAGGGCCCAGCCCACTGTGGGTGGTGCCACCCCTGGGCAGGTGGGCCTGTGTTGCATAAGAAAGGAGGCTGAGCAGGGGCCAGAAGAGCAAGCCTGTAAGCAGCATTCCTCCATGGCCTGTGCTTCAGCTCCTGCTTCCAGGTTCCTGCCCTGAGTTCCTACCTTGGGCTCCGTGATGAACTATGACCTGGGAGATGTAAGCTGAATAAACCCTTTCCTCCCCAAGTTGGTAGTTAGAGTGTTTTGTCATAGCAATGAAGAACAAATTAGGATGTGGTCTTACTGGGGCGTCCTTTATTTGACAACTCAATTTTCTTCTCTGGTCCTCAAAATTATCTCATTGCCTGTGAGTTGTATCAATTTAATTATTTAATAATTTAATATGTCAGTATAAATGGTTTTGAGTTCACTATACTCGCTGATTATGGGGTGTTATTAATTTCCATGTTTATCTTCCTCTTTGGTAAGTTTTCAGTCATCATTTCCTTTATTTCTTTTTATTTTTTTAAATTGATGCATTTACTACTTGTGTGTGTGTGTGTGTGTGTGTGTGTGTGTGTGCATGCGTGCGTGCATATGTGTGTGCCCTGACGTGTATAGATGTCAGAGGACAACTTGTGGAACTTGTTCCTTTCTTCCACCATGTGTATTCCAGGGATCAAACTCAGATCATCAGGGTTGGTGGCAAATGCCATTGATGAGTCAACTCATCAATCCCATTATTTCTCAGAAAAAAAAGGACTTTTCTCTCCTTTTCTGGAATGCTCACAATGAATACACAATTTCGCTTTGTGGTATTACACAACTCATGAAGGTCTTCCTTACTCTCTTTCTACTCAGAGCAGATGATTTTAAATCAACTCTTCGAATTTATTAATTCTTCCACCTGAGCCTCCTCTTTCACAGTTTTCACTGCAGTCTCAGTATTTTTCGGTTCTATGATTTTTTTAATGGCTGTAACCACTATGTTGACTGTCTCCTTTCATCATGTACTGACTTTTCTGATATGATTTGTCTGTCTGTGTCCACTGGTTGTTTGATGAGATAATTTGAGAACATTATTTAGAATTTTTTTGTCAGGTATCTCAGATATATGTTTAGTTACTAGAGATTTAATAGTTTCCTTTCCTGCTATCATTTTTTCCTGATTCTTCATAAATCCTAGCTCTGATATATGTACATTTAAGAAAGTAGCCACCACTTTTAGTCTTTATAACTTGGTTTTCTGAGAAAAAGGTCTCACCAGTCATCTGGGTTAGAATTCTAGTCAGACCAACTTGCAGCATCTGCATGTGGGGTCAGCTGCCAGTGTCCCCAGGCAGGCTGATCTCAATGCTTAATTTTGAAGTTGGTGGGATCTCCTGGAAATGTTCCATAATCAGATGGTAGGTAGGGATATTGGCTAGACTCTTCAGGTAGGCATGTCTGCTAAGTGGATTGTCTGGAGGAATGAAGCCCTTTACTGGGTTACACTGTTAAACATGGCTGATTGGGGAGCCAGGATTTGTCTGTCTGAGATGGCCACCATGGATGCCCTGGATGGGTAAACCTAAATCCGGGTTGGACTAAATCTACTTACTGGTGAGAGCTATAATCTAGTTACCGGTATCTTTTGCTTTTGCTCCTTGCTGTCCCTAAGGGTTTATCCTTGCCAGTTTCCCTATGAAGAGAAGAAGAAGTGAACTGTTTTCCCCATTGAAGTAGTCGTGGCTTGATTTTATCCTTTCTTCCATATAGCTTAGGCCAACTTGGAGTAGTCATGTGAAAAAGCTAGTCTTCTTATCCCTTTAAAGGTGGGTTTTCTCAAGTTCTGTGCTCCCCTGGGGTGCTATCACCTCCATATTCCATGATTTTTCAGAGGCACTCTTAACTGTGAATAGTGGCAAATCTTTTCTTCTATAAGTAGATAGAGGCTGGGTTCTTCTACCCACTATTCCCATCTTGCTGAAGTCTATCAATGACACTTCCTGCTGGTGTTGCTCCCTAGCACACATCCTGGTTTCCATTTCCTTCCTTCCTCCCTCTCTCCTTTCATTCCTTCCAAGATCAGGTTTTGCTAGAAGCCCTGGTTCGCTTCTAACTTCTTGCACAGCTCAGGCTGACCTTAAATTTATGGTCCCCGTGCCTCCACCTGCTGAGTGGTGGCATTACAGGCATGCTCCACCACACCCTACTCCAATTTCTATCCTCTTGAATATTACATTACAGTGAGATAGTGAGGGATGGGATGAGAATGACAGGGTGTGGGTGAGTTTGTACATATGCATGCTTCTTGTTAATTAACCTGTGCTTAAGTGGTTTCTCTTCAAAAGAATAGAACTCAGAGTGCTTGGGTTAGGGATAAGTGTGGCTGGGGACAGAGGACATTTCTATTGTTGGTGGTTATGGAAGGCCTCTTCAATAAAGGAACCTACCAGAAGGGGAAAGAAAGTAATACATATGTAACAGTTTTTAGCATACTTTTTTTTATATTCCAAATACATGACTGATTCAATTTATTAGCTAAACTACAGCTGCTAATACCTTTCCAGTAACTGTAACATGATCTGTTAACAACATGCAGACTGTTTCTCAAAGGCTCTATTTCATACAACCCCGAAGACCTGCTCAAATAATGAAATAGTGAGTCAACTTTAAGAGGTGAACTTAAAGTTTGAGATCTTCCCAAAAAACATGTTGACAAATTCTCAAAAATGTCAATCAAGATGGTAACAATTGCCATATTCAGAGGCCGAGGGGCCAAGTAGGTGACACCGTTGACAAGATGTCAATGACTAGAGTCAGAAAAACCTGGGGACCAGCCCAGGGAGGCGCCTGACAGCAAATCCATGTCACACAAAGGAGTCAGTGTGATCACGGTAAGAGTGATGAAGAGAAATAAAAGAAGCTGACATTTAAGAAAGGTGACAGCAGTAACGTTAAATATTGAGACTTGAAATAAAACAGCTCAGAACTGGAAGTCAACAGCACAGCAGTCTAAGCAGAATACAGCATGAAAGAGAAAGCCAGTCAGTCATTTAGAGACCATTTTAAAATGGTAATAAATGGCAACACCTATGTAGAAGATGGTTGTGGAGATAAATGAGAAAAATGAGGAAATACCAATATGTTCATTTACAGCCTTGTGTTTTCATGATAACCCTACCTCACCACCAAGCACCAGCTCTTTATAGAATTACAAGCATTATACAGCAGGTAGCATTCATCACCCAAGAGCTGAGTGTATTTGTACATCAGTTTCCTTAACCATATGTCTTTATAACCTAAAACATTGCCAAAATATATCTAACTTTTCAACCATATTTCACATGACCAATATTTTATTGAGTAACCATCAACTTGTAGGTATGTACCATATTAGGTACTTGATTACCACATAAAACACCTATCAAATAATTGATATGAATTACACCATGCTGAGCTATTCCATGACATAAAGTGTCTACAGCAGACAGGAAGCAAACTTCATTCTGCTGGGCCTCAGAATATAGTGAGTACAATATATGGGAAGTGAACTTTACACTCTGGAAAGTTACATGGTATATAATATAGTGCCTACCGTATTTGAGAAGTTAATTATACTTCCTCCTGAGATGTCACCTGATGCCTAATGCCTTACTATTTGCGAAGTGAGCTATACCGACTTTTAGTATTACCTGGTGTAAGGCATTTCAGTATACAGGTAATGCACCCCATGCTCCCTGGGAGGTTTCACAGTATCTCGTGACTACAATATATAGGAAGTGGATGACACAATCTCAGATGTTACCTGATATGTAGTTGCAACAGCATTTGAGGAGTTAACTACACTTCCCCCTAGGACATCACCTCATATATAGAGCCTATAGTATTTGGGAAGTGAACTAAACTTCCCTCTGATATACCTGATCTATAGTCTCAGCAGTATATGGGTAATGCAGACCCCCCTCCCATGTGGGATGCTTCCCAGTGTATCATGATGTGACTAGCATATGGGATGTGAGCTATTCATTCTGGAATGTTTCCCAGTATATAGTGAATATGGTATATGAGAAATGATCTAAAATAAAATAGAGTAAGTTCTGAGAACTGGTTTAATGAGTTACAAACAAATCTAATACTTATATCTACTCAGGAGCAGAATTCTCTATATAGAGATTGGGATACATCTGTGACCTGGGTCTTCCACTTGCTCATCTAAAGGTCAATGAAGAAGGAAGTACCATGGTATTTGAAAACAGCAGTAAGGCTAAGCATTGAACACTTTGGGTTTTAGCCACAGAACTCCCACTACCCAGATTCAACATCTTGAGAAAAGCATTGTTTTCCTTCTCATTTTATGCATTTATTTGTTTTGGATGTGATACTTATGTTTAACTCTTTGAATACCTATAAAGTATTTTTAATTTACTATTTCATACACATATTCAATGCATTCTGGTCACATTTGCCCCACCCATGAAGTTGATTAATGCTACCTAAGTGTGCATAGGTGTGGGTGTACTGATGTGTACTGATGTAAGGGTTACTCACCAGTGGCCATACCCCTGAAGTAAAATGATTCTCCCTCCCTTAGCAGCCATCAGCTGCCAGTAGCTCTGCAGCTAAGGGTGGGGCCTCAGGAGCTGCATTCATGTTGCAGTTTTCACTGGCTTGATCATGTACATGTAACCACAGCTGCTGTGAGCTCATGAGTACAACAGCCATGTCATGAGCAGAAGACAAGATTTCACAGCACACTCCACGAAATGCCTATTTATTTTTCATTTTTATTGAATTTTTATGAATTTCATACAATATATTTTGATCTTATTTATACCCCCTTCCCCAATCTGCATCCCCATCACTATCCCCCACATGATTTCATGTACTCTGATGCACACACACACACACACACATACACACACATGCATACACACACACATACACACACATACACACACATACACACACACATACACACACACACACACGCATTACACACACACACACACACACATACACACACACACACACGCATACACACACATACACACAACGCATACACACACATACACACACACATACACACACACGCATACACACATACACACACACGCATACACACACATACACACATACACACACACATACACACACATACACACACACAGGCATACACACACACACGCACACACACACAACGCTGGTCAAACTCGTTAGAGTCACACACTTAAAGAAAACTGACCATCCCTTTGAAATAGTTTTTGCTCTCTTCTCCTACATCAGTTCTGTTACTTGCATTTATTCATTTACAATCTGTGCATTTGATTTCTAAGCCATGTTTTAAATATACTTTTATTAATTATTTAAAAAGTTAATACATGCCTCCATTGTATTTGGATCACATTCACCATCACCTCCTCCCCACAACTCCTCCTATCCACCCCATCCCCCTTTCTCTCAACTTCTTGTCCTTGTTCTTTAAACCCACTGATCCCAATTTTGCTGCCCATATGGACATGGGCATGGGCCCGTCCACTAGGCATGCAAAATCCATATCTTAAGTGGTTGAATCAAATGATCCCCATGGCTAATTCTGCTTCAATCAAATTCAAAAGTTTTCTAATCTGTAAAATGTGAAAAATGATTAATTTTATATATAATATGAATGGTAAGCCTGTAAACTAATAAGAAAGTAATGAGAACTGAATAAATCAGATTGCTCATTTGCAGCATATCTTATTTGAGTTTCAGAACTGTATGAAATTTTTCCCATTCTCTGGATGAGACAGTGAGGCTCATGTTAATGTATTAGTAATCATAAAAAAGTTAAGCGCTTGAGTCAAGAATTCCATCTCTGTGATTACATGGTGCTGTCTCACAGCTGTAAACGAGAAAGCCCAGAAAGCAATACAGTATTTCCATAGGTCACAAGACTGAGTGAGTGGGCAATTAAGTCACGATTTGAAATCAGGTTGATTTTCATGTTCCCATTAGGATGTCCATGTCTGGGTATTGTTTGCCCTGATCCTATACAGCTTAAGATTGAACTTTACCCAGTCACTGAATGCAGGCAAACGCATATTTCGTTCCAGTTCCCATTTAGTTGACTGTCTTTGAATTTTCCTCCTGAAACTAATGTTTCTCCACACTTTGCTTTACTGTGATATTGTCATTAACCCAGATGTCCCCAGGCATTAGGAGTTGCAAATTTCGCATAGGACCTATAACATTTACTGCCTGCTTGGACCTAGTGACCCTGCAGTTGCTAACTCTCTTTCCTCTGCCAGGACACATTGAAGTGAGGTGAGGTTTTCCCTATGGCAGTGGATCAGGTTTTTCAGATCTGATTATTTTTTTCTGCCCATTCTAGTCTTGAGTTATCTGTGCCTGAAGTAGCAATCTGCAGCTGTATTGGTAAGGAAATATTCTGTTTTCATAGAGACAATTTCATTTTAAATTACTTTTCAGGTCAAAGCTGCCATTTAATAAAAGTTTGGAGCCCTACAAAAAACCAATAAAAGGCATTAAAATTACTTATTAGTCACAGTGCTTTTTTTCCCGTCACCAACCAGATAGTTTTGTTTTGATAGCTCCATTAAATGCAGACTCAATCCCCATTTTTTCCTTGATTTCCTTTTACAACATATAGATATTATTTTCTAAATCATCTCTTTATATACAAATCTGTACATTGTTAAAAAGAAAAATATTCAACAAATAAATGTCAAGTCATTGATGCAAATAATTATTTAAACATATTAGCTAAGGAACACACTGTAGATTAAGCTGAATAGGCCAACTAAGATAGTGAACTGTATAGCTAGCAGTATCGAATACATGGAATGTTTAGTTATAAGCTACTGAAATAGACCTCATTTTTCAAAGGCTATGAGCAAATTTGTCTTTACTAGTTGTCACTGAAAAGGATAGAAATGAAATATCATGCATTTCCAATACTAGTTAAGTCTAAATTTTGAATTTCTAACAAGATTGGCTGATTTCAACTCAACAGGACTATCATGAAGTGGAAAACTTCATATGGAAACAACACTTATCCATGACGTACTTCAATATTATTTTTGGAGGCTATTTCTATCTCCAACAAAATCCATTATGATTTAGGACTAGTTTTTGTTGGTATTCATTGTTTTCTTAACTGACAGTGGCCAATGGTTCATAACAATCTTCTCTTAATATAAGAATCAAAGAGTCTGAACTGTATCTTAAATGGAAGGACACTTTTTCAGTATGTCTCAAGATTTTTAATACAGCTGTCACTTCAGAGGCCTTACCTCTTCTCACTTGGAAAGGGTTTGGAGAAGGAGGCAGTTCTGTTGATAAGACTGTTTTTATCTGAAGCAGTAGAGGATTCAGAAATTAGTCTGACATATTGATGATGCCTTTGTTTAAGGCATTTTCATTCTTTAAGTGCAAAAGCACTGCAGTCAGCTGTCAATCATTAAGTGACAAAATAAAGTCTTTTGCCTGGGTAGGAGATTTGCAACTGCACCATCGCTGGTAAACTAATCACCAAATTATAGCCTTTTCTCCTGCCTCACCCAGATTTCACAGGGGCTGCACACCCAAATAAATGCCTTGTGGCTACCCATTCATCTAACAGCTGGAAAGATGACACTTGACATTTGGAAACTTTCCCGTGAAGATTGCTGCAAGGCTTTCCCATTAGCTTCCTGGGGAGACTGTAAGGTCGAATAAGCTGCCTCAAAACCTGCAAAGGGTAACGGAAATACTCTAATAGTGAGCTTGTGCAATTTAAATTTCTAATTCTCAAATCACAGTTCTTCCGATATTATAAGAATCAGTGATATAAGTTAGGGCAAAAGAATGCCTTTGAAGATTTGGAATTAAAGGTACATTTTAAGCAACAATAATGATAAGGAGTCAACTTTATTTAAATTTGGGAGGGAAGTCTCCTGTGGAACAGGAACTTGGACATAGATACGTTCTTATAAATTTGTTTTCTAAATCCTTGGCTATCATTGTTTTTAGTTCCTGTCCATTTTTATTCAGAAAAGAAATTTTTAACATGAGGTACATTACTATCATTCTTTCAAAAAATTATCATTAGCATTATTAAGATAGCTTTAAAATTCTTACAATCCATCACTATATATTCAATGTGAAATATAGTGATCGTGACACAAAAGTAAGACGGTTAATATATTATTTTTAAGTGCTACCACCTTATATACCCTTTAGATATAAACATGCATATAAAATGCCTTCTAAAGGTATCCCAAGTCAGGTAATTTAAATAACTTGAATCCTAAATATAGTAAAAATAAAAAAGCCTTGTTGAATTTCAAATACTAAAAGTGGAAAAGCTGAGAGATTTCTTACTGAATACACCCAATTAGACATCACAGTAGTGAACTTTTTGCACTACAGTGAATTTTGAATATTCTGCCTTCAAAGGATCTTTTTACTCACCTGTTCTTATTTGGTAGCTATTTCTCAATGGAAAGATTGACAAGAATGAACAAGCTTTCCTAAATGTTCAGTTCTACGACCACATCAATGAAATCAATAGCATGACTGAAGACAAAAATGAAACATTGGGAAACATATGTAGAAAGGCACTGATGTGACAGGAAACACGAAGCACATAACTTTAATTTTGCATGGAATTTTCATCTGGGAATGGAATACATTTTTAGAAGTTAGTTTAGTACTGTTGAACTCTACCTCATTAGCAGCAGTGAGAGACAGATTCATATGGATGTGTGTGTCACAGACCCAGTACACAAACCGATAAAAAGGTGAGTGAGTCACAGGAAGAAGATGCAATATTTAGGACTGAGTGGACTTCTTTATTGTCAAACCCAAACCACAGTCACCCTTGTGTCTCCTTGTATAGTGGGACTACCACATGAATTTTCTCTGTGAGGTAGCCAAATTACACATCTTTTCACATGGCTTATTGAAATGCTTTCACATGGCAGTACTTTCTGTCATGCTTGACCTGGGGTAGATCTGAACTAGTGACTATGAGGTTAAAGCAGCTTTATCTCATTACCAATCCCTGGAGACACTTTGTCACCTCAATGAGCAGTGATGTTTTTAGTGTCTGCATTAAATCAGGAAACACATACACACACACACACACACACACACACACACACACACACACACACACCCCTCAAGAATAAAAACGTAGGTTGATAATACAAGAAATTCAAGATAGATTTAGAGAACTTTAAACACTTATTTCAAAATATACCCATACAACATATACAATTGAGCAGGATGGTAGTAACTATTATAGAACTTCTTCATTGAATGTCACATAAGCTTCATTGATTGCTAGGCAGAAAACCAACATCAGAAGCTCTAGTTGAAGACAATAGTAGATGATGAGCACATAGGGTTAGCAAAGTTACATCTGATCTTGTCCCATCCAGGAAGTGTTTACGTGTATATATGCATCTAGTGCATCTCTCCTAAAGTAATTTGGTCTCAGGAGTGGGGGTGACTGAAAAAGTGAAAGGAATAATACAGATTCATAAATGAATTAATAAAAGTATCAGAAAAGTTGAGTGTGGTGGTGTATGCCTTTAATGCCAGCACTTAGGAGGCAGAGGCAGGCAGATCTCTTTGAAAGCAACTGGACTACATAGCAAATTCTAGGCCAGCTGGGGCTATGGGGAAATACTATCTCAAAACAACAATAACGACAACAATGACAACAAAAATAGCATTGGCCACCTTAACATGCTTAACATATCACAAGATTATAGCAGTAAACAATAAAGGATCAAGTTTTTAGAAGAACAAAAAAAGTACCACTCAGGAACAGGCATGCCCACAAATTACCGTGTGTCACAGAGATAATAAACCTAAAGCAATAATGAACAACTTGATTCTTTGCTGTTGTTGTGAAATGACAATGCCAAACAGTCACGGGGGCTGGAGGGCTTCATGGGAGGGAGGTAGAATGAAGTGATATAAAGGGGGAAAGGAAGATAATAGAGTAGGAAGGCTTAAATAGGGGTGGGGCAGAGGAGGGAGTATGGGGAGGGATAACAAACACCAAAGGCCTTTAGAAAAAGCCACATGGAAACCTACCACTATAGAAGCTTCTTACGTATATAATATACATTATAGAAGGAGATTAAAAGGAGTTACCTTATAACAGGGGGACATTTCCTCTACTAGACATGACAGGTTAGCAAAGTAAAAGCCCAATGTCAGTAATGAATCCCTTCTTTTGAAGCTGTTGGCCAGGGGTCCCATAGACCCTCAAAGGATACTTACCATTGACCCTGCTTTTGTTTACTCACCAGAACTGGGTGGTAAGACCCTACTGCTAAAACACTACATATAGGAACTGTAGAACTAGGGATAATGAGAAATCAAGATGGTGCTGACTTCAAAGCCTCACCTCCACTGGCCATCTTTCATAGTGTTGGAAGGTGCTATGCATGTGCGCTGGAAAGCTTTAGTGTCAACTTGACACACCTGGGTTGAGGGAACCTCAATTGGGGGAATTACTTCCATAGGACGGGACTGTGGTCATGTCTGTGGGGCATCTTCTTGATTGTTGAGTGATGTGGGAGGGCCCAGCCCACTGTGGGTGGTGCCACTCCTGAGTGGGTGGGCCCGTGTTGCATAAGAAAGCAGGCTGAGCAGGGACCAAGGGAGCAAGCCAGTAAGCAGTGTTCCTCCATGGCCTGTGCTCCAGCTTCTGCCTCTAGGTTCCTGCCCTGAGTTCCTACTTTGGGCTCCCTGATGAACTGTGACCCGGGAAAGGTAAGACAAATAAACTCTTTCCTTCCCAAGCTGGTAATGGTCAGAGTATTTTGTCACAGCAATGGAGCAACAAATGAGGAGAGCATTCTATCTGAATAGAAAATTAATTATGAACTTTACTCAGCTGTGAATCCTACCAGCTATGAAAACAACTGGTCTGGCAATAGTGGCATGAATATTATGGGAATAACCAACCACTTTCTAACTGAATTTAAGATCCACTTTATGGGATCGATTCTATACTTGCATTGATATGAGGCCTAGTAACCTGAGACTAGCCACGTCACAGGCTATAGGGGAGATCCTATTACTATTACTATGCTAAGTAGACTCAGTATTAAACTGATTCCTAATGACTTCTTGTAGTACCCATAGATTAATGCATCTCTCAACTCTCAGCAGAGAAGCTTCCATGGTGATTAATACACAGGCCCACAACTAGCCAACATGCAGAGAATAAGAGGCTGTAGAATTCTTGTGCCTGAATAGGACACCTATAACAAACTTCTGCCTCCCAGTGTTCAGGGATCATTTCTGAAGAGGGGATGAGAGGATTTTAAGAATCAGACGTGGTAGATGACCAAAAGGAAACAGAGTTTTCCAGACATTTGGTCAGTAGCGGTACTAAAGGGGCACAGATGAGGAGGGGATCTAAATATGATCAAAATATATTGCATGAAATTTGCAAAACTTCAATAAGAAAGTAAAAAAAAGAGCTATATACATGCTGCTCCAACAGTTCTCAACCTCACCTCCCCAAATTGCATGGAAGAGAGGAAAAAGATGCCAAAAGAGACAGATGCTATTCTTCCTGTTCCTCTGGCTCATAGGCCCATTCAGTCTAGCTGTATAATTAAAACTATGCTCTGCAGAAAAGAAGACCAAACACTGTCTGCCAGCCAATGACATTCTGTACCTATTGGCTCCTGAAATCAGTTACACATATACAATACTAAAACACTGTTAATGTTTACTATCTTCTTCCTTATCTGGATTTGATTTTCATGGGATGAACTTTCTCTGAATGAAAACCTAACTTATTTTCCTCTTTCTTTCTTTCTTTCTTTCTTTCTTTCTTTCTTTCTTTCTTTCTTTCCTTTCTTTCTTTCTTATCTTTAACAAGAGGCACTGTATAATTTCTCTCTTTTGCTTCGATTTCCACCTCTACCTATGAATTCTTATTTATTCTTCTAATTTTTAATCTTTTTCCTCTATATTTCTGCCACTACAATTTAGAACTGTTTTGTATAGTAGCAACATCTAAGTTTATTTACCCCCTTTCAACACTGGTAATAAACACTGTTGCTGTTTATTTTTTAACACTGCCTTTAAAAGACAGTATATTTGAAACTGAATTTTCTCTACTTTCTTTTCTTTTTTGAAATAAAATCTCACTGTGTAGCCCAGTCTTGCCTTGAAGTCATGCTCCTGCTGTGTCTACCTCTGAAGAGCTGGGATTGCATGAGTGCACCATCATGCCTAGCTTAATTTTTTTTTTACAAGTCAGGATACCATTGATTGAGATTTGGCGACTCAAGTAATTTAGAGTGTAATTAAAATTAAAATCCTATAGTGGCATCTATACACACAATTACAACTGGATCTCTAGTGAGTCCAACAAGGGGAAACATCCACCTTTCTTCCACAGGAATGTTTAGAATTTATCATTTATTAGATATTCTTTGGTAATTTCATACATGAATGCAATGTAATCGTTCTGCCTTCTTACCCACCTCCAATTCCTAGGCCTCCCTCCCCAACATCTTTGAAACAATTTTTATTAAAAGCACACTGATGTGACATATTATTTAACTGATATAAGTAAACCAGTTGGGCTTTGAAATTGTAATTTCTACTTAGATCACCTTTACTCGACACAAATATCCCATGTTTAGAGGAGCTTTTTCTCAGAACCAATATAATTATTTTAAGAAAAACAAGCCTCAGATATGGGTTTGGAGTTTAGAAGACTGTAGCTTGACTTCGTTCTCCCAGTTTGTTTCTCTGTAGGAAAAAATACAATGATCTCTCAAATAACTTTTTCTCTTCACTCTTGTATTTTACAAAGTCTTTTGTACGATAAAATTACAACCAGTGCTTCTGAATGATGTGTTTTATACACAAATAGCACTGATATTAAATCTTCCCTATGGTGCTTCTATTATGAAGGACCTGAGATCCATTATAGGTCTTATTTAATTTGTTTTCAACTAAGACACTAACTCGATTAATAATTTTTCTGCTCTCCCTCCCTCAGACACAGTAAAGGTGGCCAGAGGGGCTGAATCTCATTACTCAGTGGGAAGTCTCAGTGTGCACAGAGATGTTCTCCTACCAGTAAGCTGTGTGCGTGTGTGCGTGTGTGTGTGTGTGTGTGTGTGTGTATGTGTGTTTGTGTGTGTGTGTGTCAGCCTTTAGGTATCTCTTCCTACCCTTGTCTGTCTTGGTTGTACATGTAAATAAATATTGCATAAAGTAGTGAGTTATGTGAATTTGAAAAATAAAATTTACTCATGAAAGCTAAGTTGAACGTGGTTCAAAAGATGATAAAAGTGAGTTACTAAAAATTAAAAAGAACTTGCTGACAAAATGGGTGCTGTTTGAAGACTTGAAATGGCTACATGATAACTGTATAGAATAAAAAATTGAATTGATTGATTTTTGTAGCTCTTGCTTCATTTTTCAAAATAGAAACAGACTATAGATAATACATTATGGACAGGTAGGTTTAGACAAGATACATAACAGAACTATATAAATGATTTATTTAAAATCTTAGGCTCTGCATCTTTAAAAATAGAAATGAAGAAAATATCTGTTTTAAATTAAATTTATGAGATTAAAAAATGTACACAGTCGTTTGTTTAAAATTATCATCTTCGGTGCCCTGTGTATGGCATGTCACTCTCAGTGCCCCTGATTGAGTCTAAAATGCTCATCTTAGCTTGTTCTGATGAATCAGCTGTTGACTTTGGGTTCACAGAATAAAACAATTTTTTCTACCTTCATGTTTTCAAATGAATCTTCTGGACTTATCCAATATATATTATTAATGAGTGTTTTGGACTCACCTATATAATTAAAGTGCCTTATTTCTATCTTCAATTAACAATTGGATTTAGGTCTTTGATCATACATATAATTCTCTGTCTCTTTGCTTTCTCTGGAAGTTAGGAGACATGACATGCTTATATTTGTAGGGTTTCTTTGTCCAATTAATCATTTTATTTAAGGTATATTTTAAACCAGAACTAAACTGAGCACAATATAAGACATCCAATCGCAATCTCATTTTTCTAAAGGGATACTCAAAGTTTTAATGTATTAGTATATTTAAAATTTTTTAATACACATACACTGTAGAGTAAGGCATCAGAACTGGGTGGAAAAGTACCAGTTAAACATTTCAGTAATGAGAATAATAATAATAGACATGTGTATTCAAATCTTGGTTCCTTTACTGAGGAGGTATTGATCTTAAACCAGTTTAAACACTTTAGCCCTTGGTTTTACAAGCCATGAAATAAAAAGTGAGTTATTCACTGGATGTATGAAGTTATTTCAAGAAAAATAAAGGATGGTGTATGATAGATGCTTAACAAATTGTAGCTGTTACTACAGTGACTGACACGTGCAAATACAAATCTATGTTAGTGTGCTGGATAGCTTTAGTGTCAACTTGACTCTTCTGGGTTGAGGGAGCCTCAATTGGGGAATTTCCTTCACTGGAATGGCCTGTGGCCATATCCATGGGGCATCTTCTTGACTGTTGAGTGATGTGGGTGGTGCCACCCTTGGGAAGGTGGGCCTGTGTTGCATAAGAAATCAGGCTGAACAAGGGCCAGGGGAGCAAACCAGTAAGTAGCATTCCTCCATGGCCTGTGCTCCAGCTCCTGCTTCCAGGTTCCTGCCCTGAGTTCTTATCTTGGGCTCCCTGATGAACTGTGACCCAGGAGATGTAAGATAAATAAACCCTTTCCTCCCCAAGTTGGTAGTGGTCAGAGTGTTTTGTCACAGCAATGAAGAAACAAACTAGGACAGTTAGGAACAGTGTAAAAATCAAAGACTACATCTTACACGAATAGTCTACAATAATTCTAATAAACTTTAGGAACAGTGTATAAATCAAAGACTACATCTTACACGAATAGTCTACAATAATTCTAATAAACTTTCATCTCTGCTTCTTAGCTATTTTATTTTTTTATCTTGTGTGTGTGTGTGTGTGTGTGTGTGTGTGTGTGTGTGTTGTCTGCATATATGGATGTGCACTGTGTGTGTGCCTGGTGCCCACTGAGTCCAGAAGAGGGTGTCAGAATCTCTGGTACTGAAGTGACAGGTGATTGTGAACTACTGTGTGGGTGCTGGGAATGGAGCCCAGGTCCTCTGTGAAAGGAGAAAGTTGTCTTAACCGCTGAGTCAACTCCGATCCCACTTCTTAGCTATTTAAAAAAAATATTGATTATATCCATATATTTCCCCCTAATTTATTTTAGAAGAGAAAACCTTGAATTTCAGTAATATAAGTTCCCTAAGATATAACAAGGCTGATGGATTGATGTGGTTAAGTTTTACTCTAAAACAGAACTTTTATTTATGTAGCTTTACACACACACACACACACAACACACACACGTAATAGTTAAAAAATGAGTCCATTAGAAGTATCCAAGTAGAACATAGCAATAAATATCAAAACAAGATTTTAAAATTTAATACTGTCAAATTTCAGTTTATATTTTTGCTTTGGGTACTATCAACACCGTCCTTACTATTCAGAAATTTCTAAGCCATTGGTAGAAGTAAAATCGTGTATCTGGGCTCCAAAGACATCATACTACTAGCAATAAATTAAGAATCTATAACTTTGGATCACTTATCAGTACAGTACTTCATTTAAAAATTGTTTTTCAGTTATTTTGTGATAGGATCTCTCTGTAGCCTTAGCTGGTTTGGAACTTGGCTATATAGACCAGGCTGACCTTTATCTCAGAGAGATCCATCTGCCTCTGCTTCCCAAGTGCTGGGACTTAATTTGTGTGCCACGACACTCAATTTCAGTACTTAAGAAGAGTAACTACATTTGATTTTAATAATACATTGGATTATCTTGAAATATTTCAATGCTAGAAAAGGATAAAGAATCCTTGATTATGAGCTTAACGGAGTTTAATATAGGGTATATTTATCTCAGCAGCTTTTTTTTTCTTTTTGAGACAGGCTGTCACTATGTAGCGCTGGCTGGCCCAAAAGTCACTTATGTAGACCAGGTTGGCCTTGAACTCACAGTGATTCGTCTACCTCAGCCTCCCAAGTGCCGGGATTAAAGTCATGTCCACCTCGTCCAGCACTTCAGTACTTTTCTGAAGAGGAAGTTTAACATTAACATTATAAAACAGTGGCTCCTAGGGAGGGAAATGGTGACACAATAAGGGTTGCTTTTCCCACATTAACAGCACATCCAACACATTATTTCTATATGTAAACAATTTCTACCACGCTATTCACCTGAAATGAAAACTATATTTAGATGCTTTTATTGTATTGTAGCCCCGGTATAATTTCAAATCTTTCCTCACATATTCTCTATGTCCAGGGCCTGAATCAGCCCACACTGCGCCTCTTGGTAAAATCAGCATTTGATGCCCAGGTGCGAGGCTGGCAGAACAAGCTGAGCACGCTCATGGCTTGGGGCAGTGCAAGGAAGGCTCGCCTGTGCCAGAGGGGGAAGAGGCAGCAGGAGTCACCTGGTGAGAGGCCTGGGCCCTGCAGTTCAGGTAGCTGCTACCCTTGTCTGGGGATTCCTTGGGCAGTAAACGTCCTGCGAAACTACCCATTAGCCCTCTTTTAGGTTCCACCAATGCTAATGACTCGAGAGTCTTCATTTCCTTGTTCTCTTCCTTTGCACCATGGCGTTTGTAGAGTCTTCACTGGATCCACGTCTTGATACTCATATCCAGGCACAATCAATCATTCTCTCTTTCATGCTATGTGGTTAAGGACTGGAATTGAACTGAATTAGCCATTTACTTACATAACTGATTTCTTCATTAGACTTTAATCTTTGTTTCAAAGATTGATTCATATTTATATTTATTTATGTGTTTGAGTGAGTGTATACCTCAAGCATGTGGGTACCCGAGGAGGACGGAGGAGGCCACTGAATCTTCTGGAGCTGGAGTTACAGGCACCTGTGAGTCATTTTTTGTGGGTGCTGGGGAAAGAAACTGGGTCCTTTGGAAGAGCAGGAAGTGCTTTAAACCGCTGAGCCACCTCTCCAGTCCTGACTTCAATACTTTAATGGTAATTTTTATGTTTTAATTCATATATACAAGCTTATTTTAATTTTCAAATACTAAGACTTTAAACTTTATGTTTCTATTGCAGAATTTTTAAAAACATATCTCCTCTTGTATAACTTTTTTTCTGATAGCATCTGAATCTCCAAAGGTAACAATCTCTAACAAACTGTAACAATAATACAAAAAAAACAAATATTTGTAGAGCAGGCTCTGCACTGAATGTTCTATAAATTCTCTTGCTTAAACTTTCCCATAACCCAACAGAATAGCAAGTCCAATCATCATTATTTATTTATTAAGTTCCTTATTTACCACTGAGAAGATCATACCCAGGAGGGATGGTATAAATTGCTAAAGGTCAGTTTCAAAGCACTGCAACTGGGTTTGAAATCCATTCTTTAATTCAGAGCCCAAATTTATCAGCACTACATTCTACCTCCTTGTGTATCCGCTCTAGTACCTTCCCAATGTCAAGTGCTGGGTCCGACAGCTGGCACTCAATAAGTGGTAATTGAGGAAAATTAACTAATGTAATTTAAGTGAAGCTCTCTTCAGACATTTATGAGAATCATTGAAAGCCCAACAAGGATATCCTTAAATAACAGCATTTATCTAAAAATATATTAAAAGAAATTATATATCCTCAGTTGCAACAACTGTGTGTATGCATTCATGCTATAATATGATACGAAATAATTTTTATAATTTTAAAACGCTAGAGATAGTATTGCAGTTCCCCCAAACTAGAATGGAATATGACAATTATTTTGAACTTTCATTTGTGAATTTACTTTTTAAATTGCAGAAGTTTTAATTTTCTCTTTAAAGATTTTATGTGTGTGTGCACACGTGTGCTTGCACATGCATGAACATGCATTGCACATGTGAATGTCACTTCCTGTGGAGGACAGAAGAGGGCTTTGGACCCCCTGGAACTGAAGTTACAGGTCATTGTGAGCTATCTGACGTGGGTGCTGGAAATCAAACTCTGGTCCTCTGGAAGAGTAGCAAGTGCTTAGATGCTCAGCCATCTCTTCAGGCCCTCAGAAATTTTTCTTAATGAATACACTACTTTATAATGATAATAAACTTATTTAATAAGATTATTAATTTTAGCTGTTTTTAAATTTGCTTAAAATGAATTCTATCTCTTTGAATATTTTTCCTATTCAATACATGGATATAATCTTCTTTTCAACCTATAGTAATAGACAAGTACGCCAGTAGCTTGTGCAGGGAATGGCATAAGTGGGCATCAATGAAGGATCACCTAAGTCAAGAAGTATTAAGGACACCTTGAAAGAGGAAAAACACCAGAAGCAGAGGAACAAGTGGAATCCAGTGGTCAGGGACAGACACAGGAGAATTTTAGTATGTTGTGGAAAATTTATAATCAGCATTATACATTGAAGAGTTTGGGCTTTAAACCGAGTGCAGAGAAGAGCCACTGAAGGGTTTTAAGTGAGGATATTAGCATCAATCTCATCTTTTAGAAGGATGAATGGTTGCAGGTTTGGGGCACTGGATTTGAAGGTGAAGATACTTTCAAGAGAAGTCATGAAAACCAGAATACAGACAGTATGGAAAAAGAAAACTCTCATGCTGTCTTTAGCCCCTGGAAGCCATGTCAGTGCTTAGCACTTTTCATCTAACACCTTAGCAGGAAGGTAGAGGTGTTGATTCTACTTAGCAGAAACTTTTGCCTACCTTCCATCCCAACTTCATTTTAAAATGTATTTCACCACCTAGTTTGACAAGTCTGAATCCTTCAGCCACATCTAAAACTCTATTGAGCATGAAAATTTTAATATATCAGACATTATCATTCCTAGAAGTATGTAGTATTAAAGCAGTGTGTGTTTATCTTCATCTTAATAGTTTGTTTCATTAATAAGTGGAAGTTACTTGAAATGACTATTCACTTTGAAATTTTGTTTATTATTTTATTATTTAATGTGTATGAGTGCCTGTATGCAAGCACAGTTGTGTTGTGCAATTCCCACGGAGGTCAGAAGATGGCGTCAGATCCTGTGGAGTTAAGGAGAGTTGTTAGCTGCCATGTGGGTGCTGGGAACTGAACCCAGGTCCTCTGAAAGAGCAGCCAGTTCTCTTAACCACTGGCCCCACTCTCCAGCCCCAGACTATTCAGTTTTTAGGGAAAATCTTACCAAATTCAGAGACTTAAAAAGAAGAAAAAGGAAAACATCATTAAGAATTCTTTGTGTTTTGTTTGTTTTGTTTTTTAATTGATCTATTGATCTTAGAGCTGGAGAGATGGCTCAGCAGTTAAGAACACTGAGTGTTCTTACAAGGGACCAACAGGCTAACAACCATCTGTAACTTCAGTTCCAAGGTAATCTGACACCCTCTTCTGATCTCTGTGGCACTGCATAACACGGGTAAACTTACATAAAACAAGTAATACATTCATATGCATAAAATAGAACAAATAGGGCTGGAGAGATGGGTCAGTGGTTAAGAGCAGTGACTGCTCTTGCAGAGGACCCAGGTTCGATTCCCGGGACCCACATGGAGGCTATGAACCTTCCTTAACTCCAGTTCCAGGGGAATCCAAAGCCCTTTTCTAACCTCTGAGGCATTTGCACAACACAGGTGCACCCACATACATGCAGGCAATATACTCATACACATAAAATAAATAAATAAAATATATTAAAAAATAGAACAAATAAAATATATTTTTTAGAATTGAACTGAATGTATTATTGAACAGTGATAAGCACAAGCTAGGGAGTGGAAGGAGTAAAGGATGTACTGAAACAGAGTACTATATCCTAGAATTCTATAGCATGGTGAGGGGACATGTTCTTCAATTTTACACTAAAACTACAAAAGTGAAGCTTAAAGGTGCCCAACACTTAGAATCATTAATGATCTTGATTTGACTGGTATGCACTATATACATGTGCTGAAATGTTAAACCCCATAAATATGTATATTATGGTAATCAAAATATTTTAATTGTTTAAGGAGATAAAAATATCAAGTTACTATACTGTAGCCATAAATTTGTGCATAAAAATGTTTTTTTAAATCTTAAAAATGGAGAAAAAATTCTTTAGAATGATCATATAAGAGATTGCAAAGCAACAATCATAAAATATATTTATAGACACCCAGCACTGCAGAAGTGAATTCCACACATTCTTGGAGTTTCATTGCATCCTGCTAGAAGACCCACCTTTTATCCCTGGGTTCTACATGCATCCCTTCAAGGAGATGTCATGCTGCTCAGTAATATAGCTAGTCAACCAAAAATTGTGACTCCCCACAAAAAATTTAAAAACTAGGGACTGGAGAGTTGGCGTAGCAATTAAAGGCACTGACTGCTCTTGCAGAAGACCCTCTATGGACACTGCACAACATTGGTGAACTTACATACATGTAGGCAATATACTCATACACATAAGATAAAATAAAAATAAAATATTTTTTAAGAAGATTTAAAAACTAAACTAAGTTTATCAAAATGTTTATGGAGATACAGTCAACTGGATACATATAAAAAAATGAAGCATCAAACCCCACTTAAATAGTGTATAAGTATGGCTGCATTCAATAATGTGGTGTCATAAAGAGAAAAATGTGTGTCTTCTCACACACTAATGACTATCTTTAATTGTGCTTTTTTGAGAAGCGCTTCTTTTTCTTAAACTGTACTTTTTTTTACTTTTTTCATAAAATGTCACATTACATGTATTAGAAAATTCAGTTCCATTTGTTTGTTTTAATATGGTCACTCAGTAAATCAGAATACATTACCCTTATGTTGATTTGTCTGAGTAATTTAATGTCTAACCATCCTAACTCGGAGCTCCAGAGAGCATTGAACATTGGAATCATAACTATTAACTATTGTAGTTGGGAGAGATTTGGGAAGGCATGTTAGATTTAAAAGCAATAAATTTAAACTAGAGGCTGGACAGCCACATGAATATGTCTGTTGAACTGGAAAAGCAGGTTAGAACTACACATGAATATATCCAACACACACCTGCACAAAAAGTGGCCTGGTGAAAATTTAGTTCAGGGGGTTCTACAGGAAGGCTAGGATTGTGAATCTTCACAGTGCTCTGAACAAAATAGTTGATTTAGAAAATAAGAATACAGGGTGACAGAAAAATGGTCCAAAAAAGAGGCTGTTAGTGCCAGGCAGCTAGTCTCTGTGTTTCCAAGGCCATGAGGGTTGTTAAATCATTGTGCAGCCATCTTTGCATCATTATTGAGACTGGAGCCTGACCCCATACCAAACTGTTCTTTCCTTGAGTCCCGGGAGTTCTTCATGTTAAAACTGCTTTCTATTTTTCTTTGCCACTCTTCGTCCCTTTTTTCATATAACTGAGTTTTATAGCATTTTAAAATTTGAGATTTGGCATCTCTGCGACTGCTTTCTGAACCATAACTTCCCCTCACTGCAAAGTCATAGTCAGCTTGCATTCTTTCTTGGGGTTCTGCATTTCTGGAGCACCATGCTATGGTCCAGATACCACATCTTAAGGCCCACTACTTGCAGATGTCCAGGATGAGGTAAGAGAAGGTCCATAAATTATACATAAGAACCATGAGGCAAACAGTATCAAGATGATACAAATGAACTGCAATGTATCAAGTCTAACAAGGGTCCTGTTGGAATATATAGCAAAATAAAAACTCAACGTAAATAGTCACCGCGATGGGGAAAAAATTGAAAGAAATCTTTTTTAAAAAAAATGCATTGTGCAAACATATGAGAAACAAAACCAAAAGAAGGGAGGCAATGGGCCTGTTGTAACTACAGTCATTCTTCAGTAGGAAAGAGAATTAGAGCAAACTACCAAGGACACTAAACATAAATGAGGAAATTAATCAGATTATAGAGAAGAATTAGTCAAAAATCAACACTGAACTCTAACAGCTTTAGTTTTTTACCCCAAGATCACATAGTCACCGCACCAGAGAATGTTCAATTTTATATTTCAGCATCTTTGCATTTTAAATCTTTCCATAAAACTATTTAGTTTACAAAAATTGCAGTTGAACCAAAGCTCTTTAATGGTTTGTTTTCTGTCCATTTTGACACAACAAATTTAGAACTTGATAGGACTTCGACTAGCCCAAAAGGACAGACCAAACAGTTTACTGGACTATATAGGTTCATTGTGAATATAATTCGAGTTCTTATCATACTGAGCATCCTCAAGTGTTATGCATGTAGTATTCATGGTTTAAGCCACTGCCAAATACTTTGAATGTGGCAAGACTACAAACTTCATGGCAGTCCACTAACAGAAATGCATAATGCATTTTTAATCAACTAAATGATTTTACTAACAAGTTTGCCTGTTAGAAATTGTATCCAAGTAAATAAATGGACATATGAAACATGTCCATATATGTTATAGAAATGTACATACTGGTCTAGAGAGCTGCCTTAGTGGGTAAGACTGCTTGCTGTGCAAGCATGGGAAGCAGCCTTCAAATTCTCAACACCAATGTAAAAGTGGGGGGGCAGGTTAGCTGCACACACCTCTAATCTCAGCACTGGTGGGGAGAGACAGGATGATCAGTGCAGCTTAATTCATCGAGAGACTTAAGTGAACAAGGCAGACTGTTATGAGCAAGACACTCATGTCCTCCGGTCTTCTGGGTGCACACAGACATGTGCACCTACATACCAATGTGCAAATATACCACACACATACACACACACACACACACACACACACACAGAAAACATTCATACAGGTGAATATTAAAAGTGAAAAAGTCCTTATTAGAAAAAGCGTAACTGGCCTTGATGACAAATCCCTACCTGTATGTATTTGTGAATGTGCCAAGAAGCCTGCTTTCCATCGTTCACGGACTCCACCGTAGTGTTCGCCATACCCACAACATCACCACCTGCAAACACCCATGGTTCACTGGTTTGCATAGTTTCAGGATCTACTTCTGGGAGACCCCATCTGTTAAACTGTATGGGACTCAAGGCTTCTTTCACTGAAAATAAAGGGAAAGACAACAGGTAATGACCAATAGGTGTATCACGAAAGAAGTTGAAAATTAAGAAAAATTATAGTTTAATTACTGTTCTAGGGATTCAAGCAACTGTTTTTAAGGAATAAGGAAAATAAAAAGTTGAGAAAATACCAGAACTAACGTATTAAAGTACATGGACTTAACCTACTTAAAATATATCTCACATGTAGAAATTAAAAAGATTTGAGCACTATTTCAGAGCTTGTATGGTATCCAAGGAGAGGACGATCCACAAAGAAGTACAGCTTTGAAATCCATGTAAAAAAAAGTTTTCTAAAATGTATTTATCCATAAATTTGTCACTGTCCACATGAGTCTAGTCTTGTTCCTGAGTGCCACGGGTGCAGCTTATATAGTTAAGTTATGGATTCCAGTCAAAGTCCAATCTCTTCTTCTTATAACAAGAAATTTAATAAAGCAAAATAATAGAGCATTACACATGGTCACAAAATCATTTGCTCCTACTTTTAAACAATTTGTTGGACCTGGTATACAGTCATGTGGAACTAAAGTATCTACTTTCTTTGTTTCATAAAAGCCAGCAGATACAAATATCATTAGTTCTTTGTGCAAATCCTCTGTAAATTCTTTTATAATTATTTGATAAAAATACTGTGTCTCACGTAACCTAAAGATGTCATGGGAAATGGAATGGGTTGAATTCCCTTAAAAAAAATCACATAAAGGAAATTTTGATTGGAATTATGGTCCTGAGCTTGGGAAGAGAAAGGTTGTCCATGAGAAGAAAGAAGAAAGATAACACCCAGGGAGCAAAGTGTGCTGGGGGTTCAGGGTTGAATGTTCTCTCTGGGTATCCTGTCATGATTTCAAGTGTAGTATCTGGATGTAAACAAAAGGAATTACTGTGTATTCCAAATCAAAAGAGAGAGACAGAGAGACAGAAGTAGAAGGACTGAGATAGAAAGGGGGGGCATAGGAAGGGAGGGAAAGGGAGAGAGAAAGAGAGAAACCAAAGAAATGCTTGCAAGGACTTGAATTAGGAACTTTAATTTTTGAATGCACTAATAAATCATGTAATATAATGAAATATGAACAAAAGGTCTAGCCTGACATCTAAAACCAATATTTTCCCAAAGCAAAATAGAAAACACTAGACACCATAAAATGAGCATGGTGAAAATACAGAGAATAAGGAATTATCAGGTGTCTAGCTCCAATTGATCCATCTACAGTGAAATCCCATACCTGATGCTTAGGGAACATCATGGAAGAGGATTTGGAAAGACTGTAAGAGCCAGAGGACCAGGAGCCCTATTGCTAGATGGTGTCTTCTTGACACAGGGAAGCTTCACCCATGAAAGCTCAGAAATATGGTTGCCTAAACAAGACCTGCACAAAACCACTCCAGCTGATGTACCAACATGGGTGGAGAAAAATTTGACAAGGTCCAACCCCTAGATGAAGACCTACAAGCAATCAAAGGCTGTTGAGGGAGGAATAACAATATTCCCCAGGGATGAGATCCCTGATAGGTTTCCAAGTCCTAAATGTTCAGCTCTAGGCACATGTACATATGAGCAACACTAACTGAACTCAGTGGGGTTTTTATCTATATATCTATATTTATCTATATTTTCTATCTATACATCTATAGCTATCTAGTCATCTATAGCTAGCTATTCATCTATCTAGCTAAGTATATGTATATATGTGTGTATATATATATGTGTGTGTATAACAATAATAATTATAGAAAATGAGGTTATGCATTTGTGAGGGAGCATGGGAAATATGGGAGAAGTTGGAGGGTAGGAGTGAGTTGTGGAAATGATGTAAACATAGTATGCTCATGTATAAAATTCTCAAAAAATTAAAATGAAAAAAGAGCCCTGTTATTTATTTGTAGCTTTCTATTTAAAGAAGTAGAAGAAGACAGCTATTCTTGGATTAGCGCTAACTGAAGAATAGAAGTGTGTTTATGTGTCTTGCTCCTGTACTACAGCGCCACATAGAGTGCCTGGGCTTTAGAGGACACTGGGCTGGCTTGATGGATGCGTCAATGAATGAGTGCATGAGTCAAAGCTATCATAGTCAGGTTGCTATTTAAAAATCTTCTGCTATTTGTATTTCTTATGCTATTTCACCTTTCATCAAGAGTAAAATTAAATATTCATGTAATTATTTTCAATGCAGAATGGCATTTTGAAATTTTTCTAATGTCTTTAAAAGGTCACATGAAAAGAGACCTTTATCATTGTTCCCCATTGCATAACAGATCATCACTACCATCTGTTGACAGTTACTTGAGTTGCAAGAAAGTCGATAGTGAATGTGGCTCATCAATTCAACATATTTCAATACATCATCGTTGAGTGGCACATATAGTAAGTTTTATAAACATAGGCCAAGAGTCCTAAATAATTATCTTCAACAAGAAGTGATCTTATTTGTCTAAAATTTTGATACAATTTTGGTCCAAAGAGACCAAAGATGGTTTTAAAACAGGAAAGAATTCAAAATTATTTCACTAGATCAGAGAACTTTTATACATTTAATCTCATTTTTTGACAGGAAAAAAAATCCCTGAATGCAAAGTACAGATTTCACTCTGAGCTTGAGCAAAGTAGGGATAATGTACTTAGTTACTATTTTCTACAACATCTATTACAGACATATATAATATATTGCAAAGGCACTGAAGTTTAAAGTAAGGACTCCCAAGCCTGGGCCTGTTGTGAGGTCTTACGACTAACATGAAATTTGTAAATATTCCTTTCCATTTTTGTAAAAATTTTGAAGTACTGGAGATTGAACCCAGGATTTTGTGCATGCCAGCAAGTACCTTACCACTGAGCTATATCCCCAAACCTTAAAATATTCATTTTCATAAAAGGGAGCACTTACATTAGATACATTTTGGCCTCACAAAATTTGGAACCACTTGACCCAAAATATTAGATTCATAATTGTGAATGAATGTTCCCATACACACTCTTTTCAGAATTAGTTCTTTCTTCAATTTATGGTTCGCTGATAGATCAGACTTAACCTGAATATCAGCTGTTTTAATCATTTTGTCATTTGTAAAATCCAGCTAACCTCATTAAAATATCAAATAATTCTTTGATTCTATATTCCAAACTAGAAGTATTCATCTTTGAAATTAAAAAATGATCTTAGCTTTCTGTCAGAAATTACTCATGGAATTGCCTCCTGCTCTTTCTAAAGGCCTTCAAGTTTAGCATGTGTCTAATTTCATTTCAGAAATTCAAAATAAATGAAAGCGCACACAAAGCTTTGATATTATGACTATCAATCAAAATAGAGATCATTTGCATTGGTTTTAATATTTAATGTTGGACTTGTTAGTATCTACAAGAAGACCACTGAAAAAGGAGAAGACAGACAAATATATAAAAATATAAAAACAAGTCAGAAATGCTTTCTTTCTTTGGCACTGAGCAGCTATGCTAAGAAAGATTACTATAGCATCTCAGATGACAAGAAACTAGAATCATTTCCCTATAGATAGAGTAAACTTTGATTAAACATATGTGATATTTATATATTATTTACAAGTTCATTAAAACTTCAGAGACTCTACATATGGTGCAAATAATAACCTTTCCTAATTTTATGGGTGTCTGTGCATGTCCTATGTACTTTTAACTGTGGGTGTGTGCTCATATGTGTGGAGAACAGAGGTTGATTGGGTATCATTCCTTGATGATATTCCACCTTTATTTTTTGACATAAAGTTTTTCTCTGAATCTGCAGCTCACTGATTGAACTAGACTGGCTGGACAATGAGCTTCCAGAATCTTCCTGTCTCTGTACCCACCAGCACCAGAGTTTCAGGCACATAAAACTGTGCTCAGCTTTATTTGGTTCTGGGGATCTGAATTCAGGTGTTCAGGCTTGGGCAGCAGACACTTTAACCAAGGAGCCATCTGTGCAACCTCATGTTTCTTAACATCAATGACTTTTGAAATATAGCCATTATTCTTACTATTTTACTGTATTTGGCAAATGCTGTAGTATCTTATCTAATACCCGTCAAGAATTTGGTAAAGAAAATCTCTGTGCAGTTTTTTATAATGTGTCAGTGAGGAATCAATTAATGAAGTTCCACATAATGAGACTTTGATCCCCTGCATCACTGTAGCCATCCTTCACAGACTCCTCATAACTCTTCTATGCTGAGACATTGACGTTGGAGTTCAATGTAAACAAACCTCAGAAGCAGGTCTCTTCTACTGCCTTGATGCAGCTTGGAAGGAACGGAGGCCCAAGTGGATGAAAAATGTATATTTACATTTGCAAACCAAATAACTGCTTGCCATTTCCTATGAAGTGTTAAATGAATATTAATAAAGGATTGTATTTTTTCTCCCTTGTTTATAAAATGAAGGAGGTAGACATTTTCTGTTATGATCATGAGATTTTCCCACAGATTTCCACAGGATTTTATCTTGATGGAGACAGACATGTGTCCCAGCAGCTCCATAGTTGAATAGAAAAAGAGCTTTAAAAAGAGCCCCCTAACATGCTTATTCACAGTCCATATTATTCTGTAAATGATGGGAAATATGCTAACTGATATGGTGCCTTGAATTTTATGCAGTCTTTAAAAAGAACGAAAACATCCTTAATTCATCCCAAACATTCAAGATTTATGTTAATTTTCTGCTTTAATTACTACTGTGTTCAAATGAGCTTATTTAAAAAACAAAGGCACTCCGAGATAGCTTTATAACAAGAAATGGTTTTGAAATAGGAACTTTTCGTCAATTTAATGTTATGCATGAAATGATTTTTTTTTACATGGACTTAATTGTATTGTGACACACGAGTTCTTCAATAAGCCACAGCTTAAAATTGCAGAAGCTGGCCCTCGGGGACACATCACCAGCAGATGCAGATTGCCAAGGTCAATTAAACTGATATAGCTGTGCTGTCATACATGTAGACGAGAAACCCACAAGCATATGACAAGTATATTTCCAAGTATTTATAAAAAGATGTTGAAGGCACTATATTTTAGTACATAAATAAAAATTAATTCTCCATAAACAATACCACAGAAATCACAATGAAAAAGAATTAGTATTTGAAGAGTTTGACATGTTGTGAAGAAACAGACAAAAAAAATCTTTTAATAGTTATAGCAAAATATTATTTTGAAAATATAGATAAACCCATTTCATGAATGTTGTTTAATTTTATACCAACAATGACCCAGGAGGAATAAAGCATGAGAGATAAAGCAAGGTGAGGCTGTAATTCAAAATCTCATCCAGGTAAAATAGTTCTAACCATGGAGTCAGGACATGGGAGTTTTATTTAAATACACAAATAACCCAATTTTTATCCATATCTCCCTTATTAAGGCCTGTTTCCTACTGTTTTTCTCTTTCACGTTATTTCTTTTCCTTTACCTCCCTGTTTCCTTTCCATTATCCTGGTTTCTGTAATTATGTCTGTTTGCATACTCATTTATCAGAGTCTGGTTCTAGGATCCACAAATAACTTGGAGTAAGGAAAGAATACAACCAAAGAACACCTCCAACTGACGTCAAGTTGAATGACACACTCTGTATCCCCTGGTCTTCCATGTGCCCCTAAGTGTTGTCATCAGGATTCCTTCCCCAAATCCAGTGGGAACCAAAGTGAGGATCTGTCGTCTTCCTTTTCTAAGTCCCTGAGAAGGTCACCTTGACTGCACCTTCCTCTCCTCTGGCATTTGAGATATTTCTTTTTCTCTCTACTATACAGCATCTCTCACCTTCTCTGCTCCTCTCCTATTTTCAAAAGCTTTGCTCCTCTTTCCTCATAGTCATATTTTTTATAACTTCTTTTACTCAGTGTAGTAGAGTAATTCACACTCACTGCCTACTTTTCTCACCACCCAATGATGCCTTCCAGTCTGTCCATCCAATTAAAATACAGTCCGCATGTTCCACAAATTCTGTGGCCCTGTCCTCTTCTCCCCTTCCTGTAGCATCCAGCCATTGTGTTGGATTACCTTTGCTGTCTCTTCTTTTTACACATGCAGGATGCGCTTTGTTCGCACTATCACCGTTTTTGAATCGTCCCTGGGGTTCTAGGTATTTCCACCTCTAAATTTTCTTCTTTCCAGCTCTCAAATATTTAGTTCACTGTACTCTCTCCATTAGAAATTACAGTCATTTTCAGTCTTGAACTTGGTCTTAAAGAAAATAAGCTCAGGCTCCACCTTGAGCACTTCTATTTGGGCCCTCCTTGCCTGATAGACATTATAATTGGGATACTCTACTGTTCCTTCCAAGTTGTCACACCCAAACTCAGACCACAAGTTTTCCCTGCTCCTTCCCTCATTTCATGATTACCAGTGAGCTGAATCTTTCCCTTGTAGTCACTGTGACTTCTGCACTGTAGTCACTGTTAAGACTTTTGCTACTCTCCGCACAGCCTTGAGAGAACTGACATTTTTTTCTTTGTTCTTCTCTCAAGGGAAGCTTTTTCCTGTTTACTACAAAACATTGAAGCTATCACATGGGAACTCACTTCTCTTCCCAACATCCAAACTACAAAGCAACAGTCTATGTCTCTTCCTTTACTCTTCCTCTTATTAGGAGCCAGTGACTTGGCATGGGCCTCAACACCCTCTTGTTGTCCATTGGAGAGACTGTGCTCCCCAGGTCATCTCCTCTTTTCCCTCTATCATGGGAATACTACCTCTATCCCATGATAGAAAACTACCTCTATCTACCTCTATGGTAGAACTCTCCAATAAACAGTTGCATGTATCCACAGTACCACAGTATCATAGTATCTTCCGTTTTGAAAGTATCCTTCCTCACCTTAATTTAAGGCTAAGTACAAGGTAAGCTGGGTGAGGAACCCAGAGAAAAAACATAGGAGAAGTCCTTCCTCTTGGGTTTATGCAAGAGTAGATGTCTTGCTTGCCTTTTGCTAGCCTTGATATTCTGTCAGCATTCAAAGATGACCATGTCCTTGTCCTGAAAGTCCTTTGGCTGGGTTCTCACCACATCACTGTGCTGTTCCACTTCCACACGATTTTTAAAAATGGCCATTGCAGTGTTTATTCCTATTTTCTTCCCTCCCAAGTGTTCTAAAGACAGATCTTAAATATGCTGGCATGATCTTTGAACCTTGTGTGTCTATTCTCACTCTGCACACATACCCAGGTCTGTGAACCCCTCTGATTAGCTTTTTTTACTACGTGCTTTTTACATTCTATTCATGTTGCCCTTACTCAATGTTAAGAGAAGCAAACAGCACTTATAGATTCTTTGCAGTTGGCAGGCATAATAGTGGATATTTCCATATATTATTTAATTTCAATCACAAAACAGCCATTGAGGGTAAATATTGCCATCGTCATACAGATAAGAGGTGGAAGAGACAGTGTTCGAATTGAATTATTTCTGACCCCAAAGCTTTCCTTGCTTCTTACCCTGGTTTGGGGGCAAGGTATAGCCAGATTGTATGGGCTAACGAACACTCTCAGGATACTTCATAGCTGGAGATCAGGGAATAACGAAAATGAACAGGCCAATGTCTAAGAGACAGGAAGTAGCCCTAGTCTTGACCAACAGACACAGCCTCTAGGTCATCATTCCACTGGTTTGGTTTCTTTCCCTTTCTGTGAAACCAGGTATTGTGTGATGTTATTTACATTATTATTTTGTCTCCACTACTCCTGAAGTTCCTAGGACTATATCTACATCACCTGCTTCTCCTGAATCTAGAAAAATCACTGCCACAAAAGAGGAACCTGATAAATGCTGTTTCTATTTTGTTGTTTTTGGCTTAGAGTCCCTTATTCCACTTATTTAGCATTCATAGTACACAGTGTTAAGTCTTGATTAATCAATTTTCTTGCAGGTCTTATTTCTACAGTGAAAGAGCCTGTTCATTGTGAGGAGGAAACGCAAATATTTCTACTTTGAAAAGTTTCTAGGGTGGCAAACACACAATCTAGGAAAAAATAGCTTCATGGCCACTCTCTTTTGATTGATTTAACTCTTTGATTTCCTTACTGATCTGCTTTGAATGTTTTCAGTGTGGTTTATTTGTAGAATTCAGACAAGGTAAAAGTAAGGATTTGATTTTCTCCCCCATGCTCAAGGTAAACAGGCTCCCCAAGCTAAATTGAAAGGCCAGATGTCGATGGAAGCCTTTAGCGGCAGCTTTGCCCTCCTTGTGTTCTACTGGGAGTTTCATTTCCATTTCCTAAACTGACCAAATAATCAATTCAGAATTAAAAGCGTGCAAGCACTTCACCTTGATTTGCTTATTTCTCCACAATAATTCCATCTATTTAAGACTCTGAAATCCTTGAAGATTTGATTTCATTTTCTCTGGAAAAGATCTCCTCAAGGAGGTCAGCACTCTTGAAGTAAATATATGGGGATTGTTTTCAGTTTCTCTGTTGGATTCCCAAACGCTGCACTTTGATTTGCTTATTTATATTCAATGTTACCATCTACTTAACATCACAAACTCCTTGAAGGAATAGATCATCCTTTAATCTGATTTGGACCATAATCATCATAATTCTATGCATATTTGGGTGCTTAATACTTCTTGATAATTATGAGACAGTGAAAAAATTAGGCTACTGAGATATTTTACATGCAATTCCCTGTGAGAGGAAAAATTTTAAATGCTGAATGATACCACCAAGTGATATAAACAGAGAAAGGGGTTAAGAAAAATGTCTAATATAAAAATCCCTATTTGCTGCATTTAAAGCATAAACAAAAACATGTAGAAAGCCAAGAGTAGATTATACTACTTGTGAAAACAATGTTATTAAAATATAAGTGAATACCAAAAAAAATATTTTAATTAACAAAATCAATCAAATGGAAAAGATTTCCTAAATAGAGCTTTAAAAGTAAGTCTGTGTGTTTGACTGCCATGACTAATTATGTATCCATGTAATGTGTGTTCAATTTGGGCTTATTTAAATAGCAGAAATGCTCATTAGCTTCAGTATATCTGTGAAGCTTCAGTAAACAGTTTAATGGTTTTTATGTTTAACCAATTTCATAAGTTCCTGTAATTTTAGCTTTAGCAGCTCATTAATGTTATTTTTGATATCCATCTTACAGCTTTTTTCCCTTGTCAATCGTCAGTAGGCACACTTTGATGCAACCTTAAAATACACAGTAGAGTTGTGTTTAAACAATTTTAATACACAAGTAAATGCAGAATTCAAAACATAGCTTCCTTATATAGCCAAGTTATCATGCCATCGAATAGATTTTTGGTATTGGCAAAAGCTGCACTCAACAGTGTTTATAAGGATAATATTGGAAATTATTATTGAGTGCTTTCATGATCTTATGGCTGGTTCTGGGCTAGCAGGCATCTATTACCTTTTTGGAGACCCACCAGAATAGCTATGATATCAGTACTATAGCTAGACAGAAATGTTACCCAGGCCACACACTTAGGATGTGAAACCAAACTACAAATCAGCTACACATACATAGTCTAGAAATACAACGGGACATGCAGAGGTGCACATACAGACTTTGGGATATTAGACATTGTCAGAAGATTGTGTAAAGCTTTGGAAGAAAGACTGCAAGTACATTAGAAAACAAAGTCAACAATGGAGCTTTTACAGTAGCTTCAAGAATAACTCAAAATAAAGCTCAGAAAGACTCATTTGGGTTACATGAGAGTCAAAATGTTTCTGAGCCTCGAGTCAAGCAGAAAGCTAGCTTTAGGAAATATCAAATACTGAAGAAATAAACTATATGTAAGTCACTAAGTCTGCTTATCTGGAGTTCAATGAGCAGTAAAAACATTTATGTGCAAAAGGTACAGTGAAAGGCATTCAGGATAAGGAGTGGTGAAGATATAAGTGATAAATGTGAGCTATTCTTCCCACAAATTTAATGATAATCACATAGGAAAAGAATTAATCCATTGGCTTAGATTCATGTATTCAATTAGCAAATACTTGTCTAATAACATTCATCTAAATATTGATGTAGGCATTCATTATAATACATAAAATATAAAAGACATGTCCTTGTGGGTTGTATATTGCAGAAGACAAAAAAATAGAAAAACAATAAGCAAATAAAGAACCACACGATAGAAAGAAGGGCTATGTGAAGAACAACATTAAAAAGACATGGGAGGATGGAGGAGAAGAAGTGGGCTGGGAGCTTGAGCTCATAGGAGGGATGGAGGGTCAGAGAGCGCCTTCTTGAAGAAAATGACACCAGGTCTGGAACACGGAGTGTAAGAATGAGCTAATCAAGTGAAGATGACCCAAAGGCAGATCATTACAGATTCAGGGGCCTCAAGCACCAGGTCTTTAGGACTAGACAGGAGGTGCGATGTGGTGGAGGAAAAGGAGGAGAGGAAGGGGAAAGTACTTAGGGTGAAGGCAGGAAGCTCAGTGCTCCTGTCAGAAGTACTCTATCCTAAACAAAGAAGGATACCATGGTCAGATTTGGAACTAGGAATTGAAATGATAGAATGATCTGTGATATATCACAGAGGTGAGACAGGAAAGAAGGCAGCTAGTCAGAGGAAGCTACTGTCAGTGCAAGTGGAAGTGCCCAGTGTCACAACAGGTTTCTTGGGCTTCATGGGGCATGTCAGAGAAGCATCATTTACACTGGGTTTTTGCCTTTATTTTGAATTTTCTATAGAAATGAAGCAGTAATTTCATTCTTTTCACCCAAACATTTATCTACCTTTAAATCCATTTATCCATCCACTCAAGCAGTGACTACTTACTGATCTAGAAATTGTTTCGAGGGACCCTGGATTAAAATATAAGCAAATTGCTTTACCACTGAGATTAGGCAAAATAAGCAACAAAATAGGAGAACAGGGACGAGTCCAGAAGGAGGCTGAGGAAATGCCACAGTCCTTGTGTGTGTGTGAAGGGACACACCTGCCCTTTAGGTAGCTGATATCTGCCAAATCTGGAATAAATCCAGGTGCCTGGGCCTAATATTAGAAAACACTTTATGATTTTGCAGTTGTATGCGTTTCCTTACCTGAACCACTATTTCTCATGACAGACATCATGATGCAGTCAAAAGGACTAGTTTATGCGGTTGTACATCTGGGTCCCATCACTATAGTCTGCCTTCCCTGACTCTCTTCTCTCACTTCCTATCCACTCCTTATCTCTACCCCAAATGCCACCGCCCCTGAAATACCCTTCTATGGATCTTGCAGTACAAAGCTTTTTCTCATCCTGTGTGTCAGATGACCACCAGTGTATTTGCTTCTCCTTAAGCCACTTTCTGCCCAGTGACAATGTTCATGTTGCTGTCCACAGTGACAACATGGTCATATTTGTGTGCCTTGAACACCTAACAGAATACTGTATAATTACTAAATACAGAATGCAAAGATAGGGAGTCAGACCCTACAGGTTTTCAGTAGGGTAGATTAGAAAGATATCAAAATTAAACTGAAGCTTTTGGTTATACTATCACCATCAGAAGATAAAATACTTAGATTCAGAAGTATGATAGTATTACAATGATACTGATGATGTAGAACTTCAACTTGGCAGAAACATGCAAATACAAAGGGAAAACACATGGCCATGATAAACCAAGAAAATAGGCAATGTTCTTTACAGAAGGCCTGGGAAATGGTAGATATTTACCAAACACACACTACCTTGTGTTTGACACATATTTACACTGGGGGGAAAGGCTATGTAAGTAGAATCCTTTTGAAAAATTCTAAAGAGCTTAATAATTACAAAATATTCTAAGTGTGGCTGTTATGGAAGAAAAGAAAGTTATGGATAACAATAATCCTTGCAGAGTTTGGGTAACACCCACGGATGGATGTGGCAGTTAATACAGGGTTCTCTGCAGCAGTGCCTGTGTTTTACATTGGACTTGGACAGCTTCTATAAGTGGTGGGAGATATTAAATATAATTAAACATTATTTTCCAATTAAACAGCAAAATGTATGCAGATCAATGCCTAAATTAACCCAAATCTACTTTAGATAAGTACACTATTATCCACTGAACAAAGAACATAAGTCCAAAGTAATTAACAAAATACATTTTATTAATAACACTACTATATAGTCTATATCATCCATTACTCTGTAATTTAACTAAGCTTAATATCTTAGTTTTACCTAGCACAGTAACTTAACATTTTCAGAAGAGTATTGCATTCGAGAATAACCTTTTCCTGACCTCTTTGGATTTTTCAATTAAAATATGCATACCTAAGAATTCAAAGTGAGCTTCCAGCTATGAGACAGACACACCTTGCTTCATGGGAACCATCCAGGGTTTGACCCAGAGAAAGAAAGACTGCTGCGTCCTTGTTCACTCCACACCTGCTCCAGATAACCTTCTCTCTTGTACAAGGATGAAGACTAAATTCTTCCTAACAGTGCCTATGTTTCCCCCTTTTTCTATTCTACCCTTACCCTCATTGCACATCTCTAGATATGTACACAATTTAGAGAGAGAAAAATTGGGAAAATAGTAGTATGTGTTTTTAAATTTTCTTTTCAAAAAAGTGAAATAAAAATAACAATATTTAAAAATAGTAACCTTTATGCAGGGTGTGGTGGCACACGCCTGTAGTCCCAATACTTGGGAGGCAGAGGCAGGTGGATCTCTGTGAGTTCAAGGCAAGGC
>NW_008338999.1:3776096-3779078 GCF_000622305.1 Nannospalax galili
GATGATAGATAGATAGATAGATAGATGATAGATAGAAAGATAGAGATAGATAGATAAATAGATAGACGATAGATAGATAGATGATAGAAAGATAGATGATGATAGATAGATAGATAGATAGATAGATAGATAGATAGATAGATAGATGATAGACAGACAGATGATAGATAAATGGAGATGAGTTTATCATAGAACTTACCACAGCAGCATAAAGAAAACAGATCTTCATATCAAATTCGGAAGATATTCAGAGACAATTAGAGAAAACGAACCATCTCAAAGGGAAGTCAAAGATGTGACTTTTATAAACAGAGGTCCTAAAGCATAATGGACAAACAGGATGTGAATGGAATGTTAATTATAGTAATAGTCCGTGTCAAATAAACCCAACACATTTCAGTGGATTAAGGAAGCAAGTTATTTCTCTGGCCTTTGAAATGTGAAGCATAAGTTTCTGATTAGCAAACAATTCTTCACTTGGCTGTTGAGGGAACCAGTATCATTTGGCCACATTAAGGCTTCCACAGCATGAGGAACAGCAGGCAGACTGCACGAGGAGACAGATAGATAGATAGATAGATAGCCTGGTCAATAAAGTTCAGGGCATCTTTCACACTCACTATATGCTGAGTACTGTTAGCTACATTTCACCATTTCTGTTTTCTGAAACAATTAAGTTACTTTTCCATTTTCTGCCTTCTTTCCCCAACAAAACTTGTTACATGCTGCTGTTCTCCTTCTTATATGTAATCTTTGATTTGATGGAAAGCTACTTTGATTTGATTTATCCACTATCTCCCCATAAGAATGCATATGACACCAAGCAACAGTGAAACCTGGAAAATAGAGATAAGGAAAGGCTCTGAACAGAGCTGTTCACTAGGGAAACAAACCTATTTCTATGCAGTTATTAAAGGGAAGTAAAATAATTACAGAAATATCATGTTGTGCTTCAAACGAACGTCTACGGCAGTTGTAAGTGATGTGATGTTGATTCCGAATCACTTTCAACACTCTTATCAGTTTGACCTCCCTTCTCATCACTTCTACCCTTTAAAATAATTCTAAAGGAAAACTGCAAAGATTCCATTATGTTCGATAGTTACTCTGCAGAAATGCTGGTACTTGCAAGAGATTCTACCACTCCATCTTCTCTCTGTGCAGAATATTTTGTAACAGGAAGGTAATATATGTAGCTAGAAAAGAATTTTTCTAATAAAAAGACCAATTTTTAAGAAAATAGATACAGCTTTTACTATTAGGCTTCTGAGGACACTTCTTACCCAAAATATAATTAAAAGCAAAAATAAACAGAATAAACTGAAAGGGATTTATACTCAGCACCAAGCCAACCAACTAATACGTGCAGACATAAAATGAAGTGATAGTGTGAGGGGCCATGCACACCGTGGAATAAAACCATGCTTGGTGTCGTGCTCTCAAGACACTTGTCATCAGCATATAGAAGATTCATAGTATGAAGGGATATACTGGTAGAATCCCACAATAAATACTATTTATACTCATTCATCATACTTTCCAAAAGAAATTGCTCTAACAACTCTCATTCATTAGCTCATTCACCGAGCAACCCCTATTTTAAGCAATAAGACCTGGCAGCGAAAAGACAGGCGAATGAGGCTGGGTGTGGTGGTGCAAGCCTGTGTGTGGACTTAGCACTCAGGAGACTGAGGCAGAAGAAGTGCGAATTTGAGGCCAGGAGCTAAGGAGAGAGCTCAGGTCATAGCGTTTGTCTTACAAGCATGAGCACCTAAGTAAGATCCTTTGAACCCAAGAAGGAAAGAAAAACAAAACAAAACAAAACAAAACAAAAATAAAAACTTGGTGAGTGCTTATAATTCCAGCACTGGAGAGGTGAAACAGATGATCCTTGAGGGTTCACTGTCCATCCAGCTTAGGGTACTTGGTATGCTCCAGGTGACTGAGAGATCCTGTCTCAATGCTGGATGGCATCTAAGGACCGACTCCAGACATTTTCCTATGACCTCCACACACTCTTACACAGATGTGCTATTCACCCATACACTCGCACACACACACAGACACACACACACACACAGAAACACACACACACACACCCAAGGAAATTGGAGCAACCCACCCCTTACCCCGGACTCATAGTGAGAACTTGCCCCCCAAAAGGACAGGGAAATCACATGCAGTAATTGTGAAAATTCTCAATGCCTGCTTCATTCATTCTCTATTTTCCTAGGTTACACTGTTGCATGGACTAACGAATCCAGATGCAATGCATCACCATTACCCTCAGCATGATCCCATTTACTGTGCTTGAATGTTCCACCAGTGTTGTGATCATTTGATTCCCTCTCACGTTACATACCCCACCTCCGACCTCTTTATTGAGAAAATAATTAAATTCTGATGACTCTGAGAAGTCTTAGATTCGAATTTTGATTCTAAATTTTCTCTTGTAGTCTCACTTTGTCTGTACTAGTTTCTGAAACCTCTGGAAAAGTCCTCTCACATGGCTTCAGCGTTGTTAATCTTTAGCCATCCTTTCTCAACACAACTGCAATTGAGTAGCACACTCCTGGTATCTCCTTCTTGGTGGAAAAGTAATCACTGATCCAACACTTGCCATCTATTTATAGTGCTCTCTCTCTTTAAAAAGAATCATGGGGGAGGGGCTAAGGCTATACAATCCGAGAATTCCATGAGACACCTCTCTTGCCGTTTTGTGTGGCTGTTGGGAAGTCACAGGATCTATATTTGAGTGTGGACTTTCCTACACAGCCATAAATGGAGGGGCACCCAATCCTCTGTAAATAACCCCTACCCTATATTTTCTTAACAAGCTCAATAAACTAGTTAGAATTTAGAAAAAGTAAACATTAGAAAAAAAGAGCAGAGCTAATGGGAAACCTTCTATTCCACCAAAGTTGACCCCATGTTGGCAAACTCTTTGGTCTTTCATTTCTTATTCCTACTCCCCCCCCCCCC
>NW_008338999.1:3779276-3824493 GCF_000622305.1 Nannospalax galili
CCTCCCCCCCCCCCCCCCCGCTTAAACTTCATTGTATATATATTTTTATGTGACCTGCTTCAAGTTATTTCTGGAAAATGTGTCAAAAATGCTTCTGTAAAATAATAAAAATATTATAAAATTATAAAAACAATTAAAAAGAATGAATCAGTGATTCTGATTAGTGAATCTGAAAACAATGAGATGTGAATAGCAAGTCGACTTTCTCCAGCATGTGGCTGCAGAGCTACCACTGATCACCTGTCCTTTTCCTCTTAAATTACTGGGGCAGTGTCCTCTGTGTCAAAAATGCTTCTGTAAAATAATAAAAATATTATAAAATTATAAAAACAATTAAAAAGAATGAATCAGTGATTCTGATTAGTGAATCTGAAAACAATGAGATGTGAATAGCAAGTCGACTTTCTCCAGCATGTGGCTGCAGAGCTACCACTGATCACCTGTCCTTTTCCTCTTAAATTACTGGGGCAGTGTCCTCTTTTTGGGTCATACCTGGTAAAGTAACTTTATCTGACTCAAGAACTCAGTACAGAAAATACACTTGCCTGTGTCATACTGGATAACCTTTGGTGGTTACCCTTTGACCTCTAATTCCTTTTAGTTTGAAGACTATTGTAAATTGTTGAAAACACAATTAGAGAGATGGAAGAGTTGATATCTGGCAGCACCATCTATCTTATCTCATTTAAGGCAGAGATCGCGCCAGTATCTAAGTTACTTAATCCCATTGTCACCTGGTTGTCTAAAATTACAGTTCAAAAACCTTAGCTTAGCAGTCCTTTGGCTCAACACAAATCTGTAGCCAAAGTTCCTGTCATTTTAGCCCTGCCCACTTCCCATCCTTATATAACCACACCATCTGCTCTAGCTAACTATGTTTCTCCCTTTGCTTGATCACATGAAACCACCGTATCAGTCCATGCTTTTATATGTGATTATTCCATGTGACACAGAATCTTCTACTCAGCTGTAAATTCCACTCCAAATTCGATTAGCATATTAGATAGCAATGAGTGTCTGACAATTTCTGCTTCTGCCATTAGGTTTAAGGGCAAAGACTCTCCTTTATTTATTTCTGAATTTCTAGCATCTGGACAGGGCTTGCAGCTTAGACATCAATCGGTAAATGTGCAAAGGAGAATAAATGTAGAAATCATAAAAGAAAAAAGTTGTACTTTAGAAATGAAAGTGGAAAATTCGTACCTTCATTTATGAAGATGAGAACATGCATGAAATAAGTAGAGCGATGACAACTTTCTAAAGGCAGACTTTTTTAACAGCTTTTTAAAATGACTGTAAAATGACTACTTAATCTAACAGTGTGGTGTTAAGCAAATTGCATAACCTTCCTAAGGCTTCCCTCCCTTCCACCCCCACTCCAACTGGAAACTCCCACACATTGCTCAGACTTCAACTCACAACCTACTTCATAGAAGAAGCTTTCCTGAGCTCTCACACTCTACTTCACTGGAATTCTAAACTCCTGGAACCCTCCAGAACTGGGGTCTCCCCTGGCAAACTGCTTCCTGAGAGGCATGGTGTGACTATTCCTTTTCCTCACTTTGTCCATGGCATGCAGCTCAGAGCTAAGGACAGCAGGCTATTGGCTTACTAAGCAAACATACCCGAAAGGAGGGAACCAGCATAGCTGCTCACTTAGATCTTTTTATACTTCTGAAAATACAAATCAGGAAAATTCAAAGGCAAGTGATTGCATCATAATATATCCAGTATGTTATACTGGACTGATCAGTTTACTGTTCAATCCTCTCTCATCTACTCTTACCTATATAATCATTAGTAAATCCTTTCCTCTAAGGTTTTGTCATGTCACAAGTTCTACCCAGTGTTGAAATACAGTTTCTTTAATCTGTTCTCTGAAATGTATTGCAAATATTTTCTAAAATGCATACAATAGAAAAAATTTTACCGATTATTGAGTTGCTACTCCATTCCCCTTCTTTCTCCTCTTTCCCTTTTTACAAAGAGGTAGAATTCAGCAAACTGAGGGTCAAAGCAAGTAGACAGCTATTTAATGAAAAATTTCCTGAAGTGAAAAGTATGTGTTATTGGTTGGAGCATAAAATATAACAACCAGAACAAACAAACAAAAACAGCAAATATGCTGCTGTTAAAATGTCTTAGTGTTCTAAAAGTTCACAAATGGTCGAAGTGTAGAGACTAAGAGTGTGCAGAATGCTGGTCCTTGGACAGGACTCCTATATTAAACTACACTCACAAGGGTTCAGAAACCATTGTGGAAGAGGGGGTGGAAAGATTGTAAGAGTCAGGGAGGAGGCGCATGACCATATGGAAATAGAGTCCTACAAGCTCCTGGGACCCTGCTCATATGAACCTACAGCATATGGAAAAAAGAGTCCTACAAGCTCCTGGGACACTGCTCTTATGAACCTACAGCAATGGTGTCAGCATGTACAGGACCAATGCAAACTCAAGCAGACAAAAACCCAGCATAGAACTGGGGAAATGGGCAGCTGACCTCAATCTTAGCTGAAGAAACATTGGCAACTGATTACTGCTGGGTGATGAAGAGCTGATCTTCTAAATCAAGAGACTCTGGATAGGCTGACTAGACCTCAGTATATGAACTTGTGCTGAGGGACATCTGAGGACACTAACTTGACACAATAACCTTAAGACAAATGACAGAATGTATGAATTCCAGTGGGTTGGCTATGCGAGAGTGCCAGTGGGGACGAGGATATAAAGATGATTAAGATTAATTGAGATGTTCTGTATGAAATACACAAAAATTCAATTAAAATTTAAATAAGTAAATAAAATAAAATGTTTTACTGTTTTAATTCCATGGGTGAATTACTGAATAAGTCATATTTTAATAAGGTGTAAAGCAATTCAAGCATGCTGATTTCAGGTGTTTCAAAGCACAAGTAATTAATATTGTTGGGTATCTGACTCATTTGCTTTTCATATGAAAATATTGTTATAGGACTTTTTCCCCAACACATCGATAATTAAGAGTAAATGGACAAATATGAAAAATTCCCATCTTGACATTGCTAAGACCCCAAGAATACCATTTCTTACTTAACTGGTAATTTCCAGTTTTGACTTAGAGCAAGACCAGTCAACCCATGCCCTAGACCTTGTCTTGTTATAGGGGAAAGGGAATTCAGGCTTCAATCAAAGATGGTATCAACAGAAAGCTTGACTCTCCCCACAAGGCTTTCAACAACTTTTCTGACAGCCTTCTAATAGAGATACTGATGAGTGATTTGGAAATCTCTCTTTTTTCTCTCCCAAACAAATCACTCCCTTATGCAAATAATAGCAATTATCGCTATCAAGGGAGTTGATTTATAAGGTTGTATTAAAGATTCAGGAAGATCTGGGGAATGTTCTTATCTCCAGTTCCTACTGAGATGAGCAGAAAGGAGCTGCAGGCCATGGATGGAGCATATAAAGGCCTTTCCTTGGAGGTCTGCTTCCATTGGCTGCATTCCTCAGAGCTCAGTCACCATGCCCTGCGCACACACAAGCAGTGCATGCCTAACTATGTAGGACGGTTGTCACTGTTCCTTCTACTGTTCCTTCCAGTCCACACCTTGTTTTTTTTGGTTTTTTTAAATTCACATCATCTAATAATTTCAGGTGGTTCATATCTTCAGAAGTGCTCTTCTCTTCCTTAAAAAATGAGTGTTCCCTTTAGATTAAATAAACCAATAAAACCTGCTTTCAGTAGGAAAAACCAAAATGTTTAAAAATGCTTTACTCTTTAAATATCCGATTTTTTGAAACACAAAATGGAGACTTGTGACAACTAAGAACTTTCATAAAAAAATTTCTTCCAATGCTGTAAGAAACATCATACTTGATAATAAAATAAAACTTTTAAACCATTAAAAATATGTAATCCAGGGGCTGGAGAGATGGGTCAGTGGTTAAGCACACTGGTTGTTCTTGCAGAAGACCCAGGTTCGAATCCCAGCACCCACATGACAGCTAACAACTGTCCATAACTCAATTTCCAGGGGATCTGATGGCCTCTTCTGTCCTCCGCAGGCACTGCATGACACAGGTGTACTTACCTACATACAGGCAATGCATTCATAAAGATAAGATAAAAATAATAAAAAAAAATATTTTCAAAAAGTAATTCTTTATGCAGCAAATCAAATGAACAAAATACATCAAACATTTTCTCATTTAAAAATCATAAATCAAAGACCATCTGTTTCATTTTTGGACTGAGATAGGTTGACAGAGGCTCCAAGATCCTCATGACATTCTGGTTTTTAAATGCTTTTATGTCTGGACAAAATTTATAGTGGAGTGCAATAAAACTGATTTAATTATTAAAGTATGATTTGTTGCACAAGCTTTGCTTAAGAGAAGCTTACTATGTGTAATTATTTACATAAATGTTTTACATGTATTATTAGTTCATTTGTTCCTAAAAATGATACAATGATGCTGTTATCAAATTCATTTGTCTAATTCAATGAGACTATGAAGTTCAAAGAAACTTCCTGAAAAGGAAAAGTTAGGAAAGGAGGCAGCCCAGTTTCTAAATTAGCAGCCAGGCTCTGAACTCTTATTTGATGTGCTACACTAGACAGACTCGGCAAACTCTGATATTCATTGACTTACAAAGATGGCAAAACTTTATGGCAAATAAACAAAATTCAGAATAAAATATTTCTTTTACATTTTCTAAGAAAAATGAAACAAAGGAAATTGACTCACAGGAAGAAAAAGCAGCTTCAATAGAATTTATATCCCAAAATTCTTAGTTCAAGTTAAATGCAAAAATATATTGATGTATTTTGGGACACTAATATGTCAGTTGCCATTGTGATTACAATGAAATAAAAAACTTCTTAGAGTTTATATTAGAATTTCAGGTAAACTACTATTGGTTCTGAAAGATGGATGGGTATGTATCACTTCAAAGTGGATATTTCAAAACAATGACGAAATGGATGGTTCTAGATGGGCACATGGAAAAGGTGCAGAGGTCATGGCCTGGGCCTCAGTGTGCTCCTTCAGTTGTCTGAAAGTACAAACAAAGGACCTTGAAGTCATGCTTTGTCATTTTTCTGAATTGTGAGGGCAAGGTCAACTTCAGTGTGCCAGCTACAAAAATTAAAGTGGGGTTTGGTGGAAAAGGTAAAGTATTCTCCCTATGATTTCAAAACTCACAGGTGACATATATACCTCACAACTGTCCATTTGGCTACCAAAAGAAATAGAAGGGAAGATAAGATATAAGTAAGAAGTCTCCTAAATTTGACATCTTTCAAGAAAAAAAAAAAAAAGGGACTATATCTAAAGTCAGAGCTAGGCATGGTAGCACACATGCAATTCCAATTTTTGGGAGACAGGTCAGAGGATAACAAGTTCCACACTGAACTGGGCTACAGAGCTACAGAGTGAGATGCTTTCTCAAACACACACACACGCACACACTTGAAATTAATAAACACTGACATCACGTTCAGCATGAGAGAAGACTTTACATAGCCGCATACAATCAATGTTTAGAAACTTCCAGTAAAGGAGAATATTTGGAAAGTAGAAATTAGTTTGCCAGTTGGAATCAACTTGTGCTTAATTTTCTTGTGGCCTTTATAATTCATCTAGACAATACAGCCTCAATTCAACATGATTTGTGGATTCACATACATAAAAGGAGTAGAATTATGAAAACCTACAACCACTTTCAGTTTTTCACAGGGAAGATCAAATAAGGCTAAAGTACTATCTACTGAACTAGACGTTGGCCATTTTTGCCTTTTGAATGTGGGGCAGTAACGGAGTCCATTAAAATAGAGAAATAAGCACACATGTATTGCAAGTGCAGGGCAGCAACGTGTGGTCTTTCCTTCCTATTTCTTATTCATTGTCATAATACAAAACAGGCAAAAAAATTGGCTATAATTAGAAAAGCCATGATGATTAGTCTTAATCGTTTTTAGTCTTAGTAGCAACAAAAGATTTATTACTGCAATTCAAGGATATTATTCAATTTTATTTCATGAATGATATGCTTATTATTTCTATAAGTTGCTGAATCATTTTTAATTAACTTATTTATTTTTATTTTATGTGTATGAGTGTTATACCTGCATGTGTATAAGTGTACTCATGTTGTGCAGTGCCCTTGGAGGACAGAAGAAAGCATCAGATCTCCTGGAACTGGAGTTAGAGATGGTTGTGAGCTGCCATGTGGGTGCTGGAATCCAAATCCAGCTCTTCTGCAAGAACATCTATGTTAGGCTTGACAAAGATTCTTTCTGGTATATATTCTGGAATGCTACAGCTAGATCATACGGCAGTGTTATTTTTTGAGAAACTTTCTTTTTTTTTAAACTTTAAAAAAATTGTATTTATTATTTTTATTTTACGTGTATGCGTGTATTGCCTACATGTAGGTAAGTGCACCCGTGTTGTGCAATGTCCGTGGAGGTCAGAAGAGGCTGTCAGATCCCCTGGGACTGGAGTTATGGACAGTTGTTAGCTGCCATGTGGGTGCTGGGATTTGAACCCAGGTTTTCTGCATGAACAACCAGTGTTCTTAACCACTGAGCCATCTCTCCAGGCCCGAGAAACTTTCATACTGATTGCCATAGTGACTGCACCAGCAGCAGTGTATGAAGGCTCCTCTTTCCATAGGTCCTTGCCAGTATCTGATGTTTGTTTCCTTGACAATAGCTATTGTGATTTGGGTGTGAAGAGATATCAATGTAATTTGATTTTGTATTTTGCTGATGGTTAAGGATGTTGAATTTTTTTCAAATATCTACTGTTCATTAGAACTTTGTTCTTTTGAGAGCTATGTTTTCAATTCATTGACCATCTATGGACTTGATTATATAATTTTATTATTAGTGCTTAGCTTTTGGAAATTTTTTATAAATTCAATGGCATTTGAGATACTAAGAGTTTGTCTTTTTCTGCCTCCATATGAATTTTAGAATTGTTTTATTTTCTAGTTTGGTGAACAATGTCATGGAATTTTGGTAGTAATTACATTGATCAACTATCTTCTGCGTTACCATTATTTAATACACATGAGTGATATACAGGGAGAAACAGTTCAAAAGGGATCGATTAGAAATAAAGCTGGATTCATTTCATATACTAGATAATTCACTAATTTTTAACCAGCTTTAAGATATGTATCTGCCCTATAGCATGAGGTAATATTGATTAATTCACTCAGAGGTAAAACTGGAATGGCAAATTTGAAGCTGGGGTAACATTGTTTTGTCAATGGGGAGAGTTTTGTTCCAAGTACATAATAATAAAGAAAGGATTTGCTAGGGAAAGATGGGAAGAGAGCTCTTCAGCTCTCTGCATCTTCTCAATGTAGTCTCTACTTTGTGCTACATTTAGTGATATTTAGGTTTGTTTCCACTGCCATCTGTGACCTTTTCAGTGTTCGCCTCAGAGCACAACTTGGCTCCTGACTATCACTAGATGCAGGGTAAATATTTTCACCTGTATGAAATAAGTATGAGAAAAAAGAAGCATTCTAAGATGTGGAAAGTAAAGAACTAGATTTTGGACTCACTCTGCACAGCAGTGAAGAGGCAAATACTGTACATTTGGTCACTACCCAATACACAAAAGATCATGTATATGTTTGGGGAATGAATGCATTCCCATGACAGAAACAGCTCAGTGAGTGAATAAATATACTAAAATGAGAGAACAGGCAATCTCTGAGCTTTGGAAAGTGTTATAAAGTAATAGCAAGAGGAGGGAATGTGTCGGCTTATAAACAAATAACTACCAGAAATATCTAAGAACTAAGAGTGACATAAACAATAACAACATGTTACAGTTTTCTTTGCATTATTCCATTTTCTTTTTGACAACAGTGTTGAGCATAGGGAGAGAAGGTTTTATTATGCTTGCTTTTGTTGTTGTTTTGATAGATGAAGAGCTGAGCCTTAGAAAAGTTAAGTGACTTGAAGAGGTGCATTTCAAACAGAAATATTTAACACTGTCAAATGGAGAAAACCGAATCAGGAGTGCAAAGAATGTCACTGTGTCTGGCATGGACTTACTGGGTCTATGCAAAGTGAATTTGGAAAGGAGGGAAGAGGGACATTGGAAACAGAGACTAACATTTTGAGACACAGCTGTTGAGAGAGGCCTTAAAATGGGTATCACATGTGACAATGACAGAGAATCAGAAATCACACCCTCTAGACATTAGTAGGAGGCAAACTTTTAGGAATAAGTGGGAGAACATGATTATCTTCTCTTATCCAAAAATGCAGCATGCTTCCAGTAAACTGGTTTCCAACACATCTAACGTATGTCTGTGCATGTCCAGGACTTCTGACTGAGCAGCTTAACAGCCCCAGGCTCTACTTGGTTTGGGCTATGTACACACTCCTAACAGTACACTGGTAATGTAGGATCCCTCCCTGCCTGAACTATGCATACAAGGCCCTCTCCTAACCAGGCAGCTAACAGCCTGCTTGGACAATCCCTTATTTACCATCTTGTGCCTATGCATAATTGGGTGTGCATATGATTAAATGCATATGCATTATGGGAAAGGACATGCGCAGTAGAGAAAAATTTACATAACCTAAGCTTGTCAATCAAAACAGAGAACCATCTGCACTAAGCCTTTTGGCACCTAACCTTCAACTCTTGAATCCCATAAATGGATGCCCCAAATAATAATCAGAGCCCTTGAGTACATCCTTTTCAAGTGGCTCCCATGCACCCTTCTAGGATATTTCTGGTCTGTACTATCTATTGCTTTGCTTTTGAATAAAGTATCTTTGCTACTTTGAAAATCACTCTGCACCTTTATTTCAATCTTTGAATAAGACATCAAGAATCTGGGAACACCTGCTCCAGACACTGACCACTGGTTTAACAGAATTAGGAGCAGGAATACTGTTTAACAGTAGAGCTATCCCAGCTTCCTACTCGCTTGGAAAGTAACACCTTGTTTGTGCAAACCCTAAGAAGCCCTGGTGTAATGGCGGAATCTACTTTAGGATGCGAACTCTAGGCATTTCATTTGTATGTTTGTTTCAAATGAAGATGTGAGAAAGACATCCTAGTGAAATGCCACATTGTTCTTGGCTATTCTAACTGTAAGTGGGAAGTCCATATGAGGTACTGGAAGAGGTGGGCATGGTTAACAAAAGGCATAAATTCTAGAATAGTTGTCAAATAAGTGTACATACTTCAAATTCTTCTACTTCACATATTAAATACTAAGCTAAATTTCTCACTCTTAACATACATGTACATAAATACACACATATCTACTCATAAGAACTGGACCTGGTGGTTACATGTTTGTATCGGAACAGGGGTTACACACTGAGAACCTGTCTTACACAAGAAACCCAACAGCAATTATAACACACACACACACACATACACACAAACACACACACACACACACACACACACACACAAACATTAGCTTTAAAAAATCAGAAATTACAAAAGCTATTCTCTGTGTTCTGAGTCACAACTACTCTGTCTTGTTCAGAAAATGATATTTTTTTTCTTAATATTAGCCTGCCAGTTATGGAATGCAGATTTAAAGAGGTAAGAGACATTTGATTTTCAAATGTGAATCAGCAGCAGAATTGCTAGTTAAACCTCCTCCGACATCTTACTCAGTTTTGCAGAGACCAGTATATTTTAGATAATGGAACATAATTTACACATTGTTACTTTCTCTTGCTAAACTTGGTTAATGAACACACAAAGCACACTGTGACTGTGTCTACATTTCATACACACATCTAGATAGAAAGTGACAAATTTAGGCCATCATTCGGCTATTTGAAAACATTTATCTTGATGACATTAAACATCTGGCTGTTTCTAAATACCAAGATGTTGGATGTCCTGCAGATAAAATATTCCAGTGTCTTCTTGAATATTTACTTGTCTGTTGCATAAAAATACACATTTGCATGCATACATCTCTTCCTACTTCAGACACAAGCGCAGCTTTCACATGGATACAGTGGGAATCAGAGGCAGGGAGTGTCAGGTGTGAATTTTCTTTTATTATTTTTCTTAGTGAATCTTTGTACTACAGAAAGGTCTTTTGATTTCCTTTTCTGAAAATAAGAGTTAATTGCCATTTCAACTCTGTAAATTGAAAGGTAACGATTTGCTCAAGGAAGGTAGCTAGGTATTTTAGCCTTCCTTTGCAATGACACTAAAATGGGAGGGGCATAACACAAGGCAGGCTTAGTGGACTGACTCAGCCATGAGGTTGAAATGCTACATAAAACATTGCCTATCCAGTGATATTCTAAGCATTTTATTCTTCCTCAGCACATCCATTATGCATTCAAATGAAATGGCAAGAGTTCAAGCTTCTAAAGTGACAGTATTGCTGTTCAGAGAGATGGTTAGGCAGAAGGATGGGAATAAGGTAATAAACACAAATTCTATATTTGGGTTTTTAATTAGACCCTAATTTCTTTGCATCCTTAAAGACCGGATGACCCAACTTCTCAGCCATACTTTGTTATGCTAGTTTAATAAAAGAAAAAGCTAGCCTTTTGCAGAACAAGGAAAATATTTTATAAAGTAGAATATGTATTTTGAATATCAGCTTAAAATAAAGATTCATGTTCTTTTCAGTTTTCTCCATTTTAAAATAATTCTTTATACTTGTTTATAGCACATTCTAAGTATTTTAAATCAAGATTGCTCACAGTCCCTACTAGCAAAGGGAAATGAATGTTAGAGTGAAAAACAATTCCCTGGGAACGGGAAACTACCAGACAATAAAATAACACACCACAAATCACACACATCAGCTCCATTCCATACCTTTTGGATCACTCAGGATGGAGCCGAAGGCACTGATGACCACATCGGCTTTCAGGCGCACTATTTGATTTTCATCTTCAATCCAGTTTCCAGCCTCATCTTGCTCTGTCCGAACAAACTGCATGGCCACAATTTTCCCACCTTTGACTATAACCTTCTTTGGGGATAGGAATGGCAAAAATTCACATTTTTCTTCTTTAGCAAGTTCCATCTAAAACAAAAGAACAGGGAAACAAAATTTGAAAAATGTTGGCTACTCTATACAAGACTTTATCTTCTATTTAATTATATGTGCTAAACAGTTATAATGTATAAGTTTACATGAAGTATATTTATTTTTATTTATTATTTTTATTTTATGTGTATGAGTATATTGCCTGCATGTATGTAAGTTCACACATGTTGTGCAATGCCCGTGGAGGTCAGAAGAGGGGCTCTGGATTACCTGGAACTGGAGTTACATCAGTTTTTAGCTGTCATGTGGGTTTGGGAATCCAGCCTGAGTCCTCTGCAAGAGCAGCCAGTGCTCCTAGCCACTAAGCCATCCTTCCAGTCCTCTTTTTTGTTGTTGTTGTTCTTTTAGAAACAGGGTCTCCCTGTTGTCCCAGCTGGCCTGGGGCTCACTATGTATACCAGGTTGCCCTTGAACTCACAGAGATCCACCTTCTTCTGCCTCCCGCATGCTGGGACTACAGGCATGCACCACCATGCCTGGCTCCTCTCTCTCTCTCTCTCTCTCTCTCTCTCTCTCTCTCTCTCTCTCTTTCTAAAGCTGAGTTTCAGATATTAACTGTTAACTTTGGGGAGTCTTGAATTTGAACTGTGATAACAAATTTTGTAGGTCAAGGTATCATAAACTAATTCCAGTTGTGGATATAGCCCAGTGGTAGCACACTTCTACCTCATGTGAGGTCCTGGGTTCATTCTCCAGCACTGCAAAATAGTTTTTTCCTCAAATCTTATTTATTAAATGTTGTATAGTCAGTGATGTGTGAGGTTCTCAACTCTAAAGCATTCTGGTCTCCTTATACCTTTATTTTTGCAGAGTAATCTCTCTTTTTGATTAAGTAGCATATGAAAATACTTTTCTTTGTTAACCTGCTGCATGTATCTGAACTAGAAAAAAAAAATCAATACAGTGGGTGAGTCGATCTGTGCAAGCACATGTCTGGAATAGTAGGTAGGGGGAAGAAAGCTCGAGAAACTTCTCTTTGCAACAGCATAGTCATGAGCATTATAAAGGAACATTTGAAGAGAGGAAAGCGCAGCTCTCCTGGCAACAACCATCTTCCTTCTCTTCTGAAATTAACTCTGCCAACAAATTGGGTATGTAGGTCGCCCATTTACAGAGAATGTGAATATTTACTGATTTTATTCTTTCACTCATTGTTTCAGGGATACCCAGGCCTTTGTCGATATTTCAGAGCCAGTATGTTGAGTGTGTAGCAAAAATATACAAGGTGGAGGCCACTGCAGAGTCCTTTCCTGCACCTGTGGAAGCCAGGTAGGCTCTTGGTGGGGTGTCTAGAGAGGGAGGCTGGGAGGAAGGGTTCTGTGGTAGAAGGTGATAAATCACATTGCCTGAGCCAGTAAAAAAGGAAAGACTGCTGCCTATAGGAATGTGCTCAGTGGGGGACTACCTCTCAGGAATGCAGCGTCCAGAGTCTGAACACAAGAGAACCTACCTGCTCTTCTCATTTTGAAAGTTTGGGTCAGGCTGGGGTTTTTATATTCAACATACTCCTAGCTGACGCACTGATGCTATGCTCTTGATTCTGTGGTGACTTCTTAGGGATCACTATCTTATTAGACTGTAGCTGAGTGAATCAAAGCCTGATGGTTATACAACTTCAAGATATACAGTCTATCTTTGGTATTAAAATTGCAAGGAGGCAGTGTTATTAGACAAATATATCACATAATGACTTCTAAGATATGAAAGACTATAAAATAAAACACTTGGGGCAAAAGGAATAATAGAACAGGAAGGGTTAACTGGGGTGGGGAATGGGAGGATAGTACAATAGAAGGTGTATGGGGATTAATAACTAAAAATAAAGACCTTATTAAGAAGTCATAATGGAGCCTAGCACTTGGGAGGCAGAGGCAGGCAGATCTCTGTGAGTTCAAGGCCAGCCTGGTCTACATAGTGAGTTCCAGGACAGCTGAGAGCTGGGGCTACAAGGAGACCCTGTCTCAAAAAGGCCCAAAAAGAAAAAAAAACATACACACACATATACACACATATATATATACACACATATAACGTATACAGGAGCAATATTAAAAGAGTTAAAGTGAATTTATCCCATAAAGGGGGTTGGGAGGAACAATACCCTTAACCAGACACCATTGGCTAGCCAATAAATAATGCAGTGCCAGGAATGGACACCTTTGTTTGGAGTTGTTGATCAAGATGTCTCATAGACTGCCAAACAATACTGGCTATTGCCATCACTCTTGCTTACCCTTCAGAACTTAACAATAAGATCCTACTGTTGAAGATACTACATAAGAGAATAAAGGTACAAACAATGAAAAAATCAAGGTGGAATTGATATCAAAGCTTCATCTCTACTGGCTAGATTTCATAGTACTAAAAGGTACTATACATGCTACCAGAAGAGAAAAATAATCATTGCCTTCCGTAGCTATGAACCTGTGAGCTACAATAACAATTGACCCGGCAAGATGCGCCCACTGGAGCAATAACAGCAAGATTGTTAGGGAAGTAACCAACCACTTTTTTGATTGACTATAAGGCCTGCTCCACAAGATGAAGCCCATACCTGGCACTGTTATCAGTGGCAAGAACCTGTGGCTAGACATATCATAGACCATAGGGTAGAACCTGCTATTATTCAGCTAAGAGAGTATTAAACTGACACCTAATGACCTATTGCTATACCCATACATTAGTGTCTCTCTCAGTTCTCACCAGAAAATGTGCTTGCAGCAGATGGCAATTAACACTGAGAGCAGCAACAGATCAACATGCAGAGAATATGAGACTGTGGCGTGCTCAGCTCTAAACTGAACACCTATGTCACAAATATCACCTCCCAGTCTCAGGGATCTTTCTGGAAGAGGGGGCAGAAATATTGTAAGAGCTAGAGGTGGTGAATGAATACAAGGAAATCATGCATCTAGACACATGAAGGCAGGTGCATATTTGATCCTACAGTGCTTGTGACAGCAGGTACAATACCTGTACAAGCCTTAGCTAGACAAATATCCAGTATTGACGGGGGAGGTGGGCAAGAAATCTCAGCCCCAGATCAGGAACTATTTAATGGTGATTGATAGCTGCTGGGAGGGGAAGAGTCATTTTTCTTTAAGGCTGTGATGCCAGATAGGTTTACCAGGCTCTAGGAGACAAATCCACACCCAAGAGCATTTGAGGAAAAAATAGACTTGATAGGCATTTAAAATTATTAATAAAGCAAGGCATGGTGGTGCACACCTCTAATCCCAGGACTCAGGATGCAGAGGCAAATGGATTCCTGTGAGATTGAAGCCAGCCTGGTCTACATAGTGAGTTCCAGGCCAGCTGGGGTTACAGGGAGACCCTGTCTCAAAAAATAACAAGCAAACAATAATAATTAGAGGACATGGAATTGTGAGGATAGTAAGATGGAGGTCACAGTGGAGGAATGGGCCTGAATATGATCAAAATACACTGTGTGAAATTCTCAAAGAATAATTACAAATATTTTAAAACTAACAAGCAGTTTGGAAAGCCTAGACTAAAAATTAATTTCTAGGTATTTAATTTAGGTTATTTAAATTTTTTTTTCTTTTAAAGTTTTAACATTTTATTAAATATTATTTGTCTATTAATTTTAAATCAACAGATTAGTAGTAAAAAAAGTCAATGGATCTATGGAATATCATGTAATAAATATAGAAAGCAGTGGGTCTACCAGGACTCACTATCATGGCTGAATAGATGGCTCAGTGGATTAAAGCACTAGATGCTTTTCCAGAGTACATGGGTTCAGTCTTCAGCACCTGCAACCACATATAACTCCAGCTCCAGGGAACCTGATGCCCTCTTCTGGACTCTGTGGACATCTACCCACTAATGTGCATACATATACAGAGACACACAAATACATAAGAATAAAGTAAATCTTAAAAAGTTGTGCTCACTGTTTAGACAGGAGGATACAGGTTGAGTGGAACTGAATCTCTTGGAACTTGACTGCACTGCTTTATAGGATACTTTTCCCACAGGCAAAACAGGGAAAACATCTGATTGTAATGTGGTGCAATTGCATCAGTTTAAAGTGCCTAAAAGAGATTTAGGCTTATAGAAGTCACAAATAAAAGCTATTTATTCATAGTTGGCTTTCTTCTTTTGAGCAGGGGAGGGAGTTTGAGATACTTTTTCCCTGTAAGGCCAATTGGCCTGGAACTCCTGATGTAGACGAGGCTGGACTGGATAACACAGGGATCTGCTTGCCTCTGGTTTCTGAGTTCTGGTATTGAATGTGTGAGCTACCACACTTGGCTAGTTGGCATTCCTGAAATGTATTTCTCCTCTCAATATCTTCCAGTCTTCAATAGTGCTTTGTAATAAGGAATTATGATTTCCAAAGAGATGTAATTACAAAGCTTAAAACAAAAATGAAGAAGAAGCTGGGCCTGGTGTCTCATGCCTTTAATCCCAGCATTCAGGAGTCAGAGGCAAGTGTATCTCTGTGAGATCAGGGCCAGCCTGGTCTACATAGTGAGTTCCAGGCTAACTAGGGCTACAGGAAGACTCTGTCTTTAAAAAGACAAAAAAAAAAAAAGTACAATATCAAACTTTAATTTCCTGTAAATAAGATTGTATGAATTCTGGGAGGCAAATCATTCCTTGAATAATCTAATGTGCAAACTAAGCATAACATTGGTATGTAAAATGTGTTTCCTGCATTCCTTTTGTAACATTTGCATAATGTGGTACCCTATACCTCATCAGTAGAAACAAGTTTATTGTGTTTCAAAAATGTCAAGTGATGCTAAATTTTAATGATACTACCACACTTGAGTGAATAACCCTGCCAATGTTTATGGGTTGGATAAGTCAATCTGACATGTATATTTATAACAGCACTATTTTCTATGGAGGGAATTAGTAAAATACAAAACTGTACTGCAGGTGTTGGAGCGTGTGCCTCATGGGTTGATTCAGAACTCATTTTGTCCCAGTCTACATTTATGGTCTATTAATATTTAGTACCTGTTCTTAAACATGATCTGTTATACTAGCTAGTAAATTTGGAAAGAAAATTAGATACTGTCAGCAAATAACAATTTCTTTCTATAATCCATTCTGAGTTTTGAGACCCTAAATGCCATGTTAAGATCATTAAAAATCTGGATTCTCGAGCTGGAGAGTTGGTTCATCAGTTAGGACAACTGGTTTCTTTTGCAGAGGACCTGGGTTCGATTCCCAGCACCCACATAGCAGCTACAAAGTGTTCATAACTCCAGTCCCCAGGGAATCTGATGCCCTCTTCTGACCTCCATGGGCTTGCATGACATAGGCATACTTACATACATGCAGGCAATACACTCATACACATAAAAAATAATAAAAATAATAAATTATAATAAAAATAAATATATAGTATGCATAATATAATAAAAATAATAAATAATATGCATTTAAAATAATTAAATATTTTAAAAAACTGGATACTAATTAATGTTCAACTTAGATCATAGTTTCTATTCAGTCTTTTTCTTAATGATTGATGTACACTAAAACATTTATTGTGGCTCATACTAGTCTCTCCCATCAGTTGGTTCAGCTATGGTCTCTGCTCCAGCAATCCAAGGCAACAGAGATTCTGACATCTCAGACTGTGTTCTTTGTCAACAGAGGAAAGAAAAAGGGATTTGGAAATGCCCAACCAGGTTCTTATAAGCTTTATGCCAGAACTACTCTCGTGTGTGCCTTAGTTTGACTAATTCATAGTTGCTGTCCTCAGTCTCCCAAGTCAGGCATTGTCCCCAATCTCTGTCATACTGTAGCTCAACTACCAGTGGATGGGCAAAGTTATAGTTATGATATTTCTTTTTAGTGAGACAAGGTAGGACAAAGTAATTTCATTGTACAGCAGTGAGATCATATGAAATAAAACACATTCTAGAAGCTTAAAGTCTATGATGAAGATGTCAGCAGATCAACTTTAGTTCTGTGACATGCTCTGGCATGTCAGATGGTCTGACATATGACTATCTTCTTGATGTGTTCTCTCATGATCTTTCTCCTGTAAACACAGTCTTCTACATCATAATTTTCTAACACAGCAGGTTGATAAAATGCATATAGATATTTAGCTTTCCTGACCACTATCAGACTGTGTACAAAAGCTGAACAGTGTGAACTCTGTTCCTCCCAAAGATCATTCTGAATTCCTGCTATTGAAACTGTAGAGATGCAGAATTAGACCACTGGGCAGTACTCATAAATCACACTACTTGAGGCAATTATTTGGTATTAAATATAAATAACTAATATCAATTATTTTATATACAAAAAGGGAAAATTCTAAGACAGGCTGAGGAAACACTGCCTGAACATATGTACTTTTGGACAGTATTAATTATATTATGCAAAAGGACATTGAAATCATGGTAGGATTTATTTTGGGAAATAAGGAAATGTTAGGAGCCTGAGAAAAGAACAAATGAACTTAAATAATACATACTTTGAAGGATTTGTGAACAATACACAGCTACAATAGTTTCACTTTAGAACACCATAATATTTTTATCCATCTTACTTTGTGTGAGTGTATACGTATGTCTGGGAAGATATGTGCCATGACATGAGTGCGGAATGCAGAGAACAACTCAGGAGGGCTGGCTCTCTCCTTCCACCATGTAGGTCCTGGGGGTCAAATTCAGGTGAGTATTAGACTCAGATAAATTTTATGTTTAGATTTAGGTTGCATTTCCAGGATATGAACTTTGTATATACAAATATTCTAAACATACTAAACAATCCCAGTCTGAAACACTTCAAGCTCTGCACATTCTGCATTAAAAGGATACTCAACAAGAAAAGAAAAGGAAAAAGGAAAGAAAAATACATTAAAGCATGGCAAAGCTTACTTAGGTAATACCCTCATTTTGATGAAACCCAATTCCATATGGTCTTCATTTTGTATAAGGTTGGCCAATGTGCTAACAGAGTGTGAAACAGTAAGACTGTGATTGTAGTTGCTGAACCCTGAAGCAAAGTGTAACAGGATATGACGGAGCCAAAGTCAGGAGGCTGGTGGGATAGATATCATCCTCAGATTCAAGCTTCCTAATCCAAGTAAATGAAGGTGTCCTCTAAACTCATGAAAAAAAGGAACCAAGGGAATGGACTTAGGAAGCCAATTGCAGAACTGAGTTAATAGAGACCCCTTGAACCTCAAGAAAGGCTACATTAAATATAAGGTAGTAATATTTCACAAAGGGGGTAAGGGAGCCAAAGAACACATTACCTCAAAGTACAAAAGTAGGAAGCTAAGTGGTATTTAAATTGGCATAACAAATAGCAAACTCCTTCACAAAACCCCTTAACTATAGAAAGAATATATTACTAGAATTTTTATCTCTGATATCCAAGAATGATATGCAAATCATTCTTGCATATCAGCAACTGATAAATACAAACATTTGCACGTCCAGAGGTATGCCAGGCCAATCATAATACATGCCACTCAAAAGCTTACATCTAGGAATACCAACAGAGGGGCACCACTCTACTTATCTGAGTCTATCCGAAGGATTGACACATGATAGATGACCTCAAATAAAGCCTTGTTCACTAGAATGGATGATTATGTAGGCCTGCAGGATATTCAAATTAATAAAAGGAAAAATAACTGCTACTACTACACTGGGTGAAAGGCTGCTAAATGCCCTCCCAATACAGGTAGCATGGGCATGCAGACGATTCACTAACTGCCTATCGTCTTATATAGAAATTGGGAAATCAAAAAGTAAATGGTGATTTTCTTCCATTGTTAGTTACCATCAAGAAATAATGGTTACTGTCAAGAAATAACCAGTTGTCTAGTTACCTGCAGACTCAATATTTTGCTATTCAAATTAACACAATTTCTCTGGTAAAGTAATTCAGAAATGTAAGTATTAGTAAGCCTCTTCATACTTGAAGTTTATCGATGATAATAATTAGCAAGCCTGAGAATCTGGCATGCAAATGCCCCTATTTGTGGAATATCACCCATTGACTGCTTCAATATGACTGGTTTGTATTGGTTATCTTTCTCATCACAGTGGTCAAAACACTAAAGAAAACAATTTAATGGAGGGTTTATTTTAACTCATGGTTTCTGAGGGTCCAGTACATGTGGCTTGACTCCATGTGCTTACATAAACTCTTCTGACAGAAGGAACATGTGGTAGAAGAGCTTTTACAACTCACTGTGGACAGGAAGAAGGAGGAGGAGGAGGAGGAGCAGGAGGAGGAGGAAGAGGAGGAGGAGGAGGCGGAAGAAGAGGAGGAGGAGGAGGAGGAGGAGGCGGAAGAAGAGGAGGAGGAGGAGGAGGAGGAGGAAGTGGAGGAGGAAGAGGAAGTGGAGGAGGAAGAGGAGGAGGAGCAGGAGGAGGAGGAAGTGGAGGAGGAAGAGGAGGAGGAGGAGGCGGAAGAAGAGGAGGAGGAGGATGAGGATGAGGAGGACGAGGACGAGGAGGAGGAAGAGGAGGAGGAGAAGAAGAGGAGGAGGAAGAGGAGGAGGAGAAGAAGAAGAGGAGGAAGAGGAGGAGGAGGAAGAAGAGGAGGAGGAGGAGGAGGACGAGGAAGAGGAGGAGGAAGAAGAGGAGGAGGAAGAGGAGGAGGAGGAAGAAGAGGAGGAGGAGGATGAGGAGGGGGAGGAGGAGGAGGACGAGGAAGAGGAGGAGGAAGAAGAAAAGGAGGGAAGGAAGGAACAAAGGAGAGAGGGAGACTGTCAACCACAGAGAGCAGGGTCAGGAGCAAAAAATATGCCCTAAGACTTGACCCCACTGACCTACTCCATTCTGCTAGGCTCACCTTTAAATGTCCACAAACATCCCCAAAGAGCACTTCCTGCTGAGGACCAAGGGCTTAACACATGAACCTTTGGGGGACACCCATATTCAGGCCAATACACTGTTCTTATGAGGGACAATATCCTCACCAATAATCACTCAAGAGAATATGAGAATAAGCAGCAACAATTTTCCAGTGTTTAGGAATTAGGTAAAATAAATCAATTTGTTACTTTCTATTCACACACTTATTAGAAAAGTGGGGGAAAATTTTTTTTTCTTAGCTTTGATTTTCACCTCCATATTTAGGAAAGACATGTGGTTGAATCTAAGTGAAGTAAAAATAGTTCACTACAGCATGCAATAATGATAATCATTTTAATGATTAACTTTATGTAATGTGATGATTTGGTCTGATTAATATTACAGGCATCATACGGCAGAAATTATGAAACAACTTAATTTACCATAATTAAAAGCATGATGTCAACTCATTTTTAGATTGCACATAGGCAGACTAAGCATAGCTTATAAACTATAATGAACAGAATTCAAAAACAGCATACATTAAATTCCAGAATACCTTCTAATACTCCAAAGTTTAACAAGCATTGTGAAGAAACAATATTCGTTAAAAAGAAAAACCTCAGGGCTCCTCAGGGAGAGACAGTTCAGTGATTAAGGGCACTGGCCACTCTTGAAGAGGAACTAGGTCGGTTCCCAGCACCCTCACAGGGGCTAGCAACCTTCCATAACTACACATCCAGGGTATCTGGTACTTTCTTCTGGTCTCCATGGGCATTGCATGCACATGGCACACTTACATACATGAAGGCAAAATGCTAACATACATAAAATAAAAAGGAAGAAGGAAAAATGACTATCAGCCTCTAAGGTCTGTATATTTATTTTTCATTTAACTATGAACACAAACATAAAACTGTTATTTATAATCCAAACTGTCTTAGTCTTCTTTGCCCAGTGATAATCTTGGGAAAGAATTACTTCACCACTATTAAAATTCTGGATATACTACAGATATTTCTAGCTACACAGCACCATTCATGTGTAAATTTAACTAGATATTAAGGTGCTACTATGTACTGTGTATTAATTCCACAGTAACAAGATAATCCTTATCCTAAAAAAAAATCCCAGAGAGGCAGATACTCAACAATTTTCTGATCATCAAAGTGTTCATTATGATATTAAATGACAAATAATCCCTTATTGGTAAAACTTTATGTGAATTCTTGAACCTTCTCCTAGGCCCATATGTGCATATTGTCATAAAATATAGATTTAGCTGTTAGCTTTTTTTTTTAAACCCCTTGTCCTCAATGTAAGGCCACCATCAGAATTTGATAGTTTTCTTCACACTTTGCTGTACCCCAGGTGGCAGCTAATCACTCTGACCTGTCTTTAGAAAGAATACCATTAGGTATATACAGCCAATACCATCAAACCTTACTCCAAATGAGTGTGTTATGGATATTTACTCCACCTACCCCCACACTACACCTTAGCTATTGATACCTATTTGTCTATCTATGCTGTATTTGTAGTTTAAGGCTCAACAAGGGATAACAAAGGAGATTAGTTATCATCAGTGAGGTGCTCTTGATAAACTGACCTGACCATGTTCTTTGCTAAACCTGAATTTAATAAGAAAGTGCACAGATGGGCCTAGGAGTTTCAATAATTTAACATTTAGTCAAGCAAGAATCTCTGCCATGTGGAAACAGCATGCTCTCCAAAAGAGAGTTGTGTTACTGGTTGGATGTATGTGTTGCTCTCTTGCTTTGTAGGCTGCTGACTTGCAAAAATCAAGAAATATAATGTAGTTGGATAATATATAAATACAGCACATAGGAGGAGAATTTTTCAAATTACTAAAGAAGATCAAGAAAGGACAATGTAGGGCTAGGGGTATAGCTCAGTGGTAGAGCATGTGCTACCCAAGCTTAATGACCAGAGTTCCATCTCCAGAACCCATGAAAGGAGAGATCCGACCCCTGAAATTCATCCTCTAAGCTCCATTTGTGTGCAGTGGCTTGTACACCCACACATATCACACATCACACATCACACATCACACACACACACACACACACACACACACACACAATGATTTCCAATAGCAAAGACAGTGAAGAAAAGGTGCTATTCAAGTCAAATTTGAGGTTAACCTTGAATAATAAAAACTGTTCTCTGGGAAGGAAATAATTGCTAGTAAATTCTGATATGGAATCTAATCTCTCCCTTCTGAAAAGCTTCAGAAAGGAAAGGGAGACTATCTGAACAATGAAAGTGACTTGTATAAATCTTTTAAACGTGCTACTGGGAAACAATTTTGGTATTTGCAAACAACAAAGCTCTTTTTTATTAAATATTTTGGGTAAGATATACCTCCTAGAAAATTGAAAACCAAGGAGCTTGGCAAAGTCATGCAGGCTATGTAACTAAGTATAACTGGAGATGTCTCCAACAGAAGCAGCTGTCTTGTAAGGAATGGAACTATTCACACTTCTTGGAGTCAACTTAATCTGTGGTAGAACAAATTATGATACGGTAAATGAGACCTATTGGTATCTTGCACTTTCCTTGGTTAGCTTGTGTTTATTTGTATCCATGAAATTAGTAAGAAACCTGGAAGCAAAGTGCTATTTTTCAGGAAACTTTGGTTTCACAGTCCAGTCTTCTAGTTATTGTGGGTCCCAAAGCAATGCGGAAGGCAGTGGAGGAGATAACAGACTCTATCCACCTACAAACAATCCCATATTCCTTAAATTTGCAGGGGGGGGGGTTGGAGTAGTGTCTCCTTATAGCCCCAGCTGGCCTGGAACTCACTATGTAGACCAGGCTGGCCTTGAACTCAAGAGATCTGCCTGCCTCTGCCTCCTGAGTGCTGGGACTACAGATGTGTTTAACCATACCTATCCTCCATATTCCTTAATTTTTTTAAAATAATTTTTATTTATTGTATACATTTTTTGGTCTTTTTGAGATAAGATCTCCCAGTAGCCACAGATGACCTTGAACCCACTATGTAGGCCAGGCTAGCCTCAAACTCAAAGAGATCCACCTGCCTCTGCCTCCAGAGTGCTGGGATTAAAAGCATGTGCCACCCTACCCAATTCTACTGTATACACTTAAAAAATATATTGTATTAATTCTTGGAGAACTTCAAACACATATACATTTTATTTTGATTATATATATTCCTCAATCCCCCCTCCAACTTCTGGGCCCCAAGGCCTTCCCCCATGGTTTCCCCACCCCAACTTCAAATCCTCTTTCTTTTAAAAAAAAATTATTATTTTTACTTTATGTGTATGAGTGTATTGCCTGTATGTGTGTAAGTGTACCCATGTCGTTAATGCCCATGGAGGTCAGAAGAGGGTGTCAGAACCCCTGATACTCGAGTTACAGAGGGTTGTTAGCTACTGTGTGGTGCTGGGAACGGAACCCTGATCCTCTGAAAGAATAACAAATAGTCTTAACTGCTGAGTCATCTCTTCAGCCCCAAATCTTCTTTTTTTTTTTTAAATGAAGAACATTTTATTGATTTTCTTTTTTACAAATTTCATACAATATATACTGACCATCTTTAGATATCCCCCCACCATTGTTCTTTAATACTATGTTTATTTAGCAGAGTAATAATAGTAGGTTTTCCCCTGTGCCCTGTGTCCAATCTAACCACATTTCCTAGGCCTTATATTAATGTCAGGTATGGGCTCTGTCTTATGAAATGGACCTAAAATCCAATTACATTTACTACCATTTACTGCCTCTACCCAACTAATACTAAACACCTTTAGAAAAAGTCACATTGAAACCTACCACTATAGAAGCTTCTTAAAGTATATGCACATACATTATGTAAGGAGATTAAAAGGCTTTACCTTGTAACAGGGGGACATTGCCCCTACTAGGTACCATAGACAAGCAAAGGAAAAGCTCAATGCCAGGGATGGACTCCCTCTTTTGAAGCTATTGACCAAGCATCCCATTTACCCTCATACAATACTGGCCATTGCTCCAGGTCCTAGTTAACCACCGGAACTTGACTATAAGGCCATATTGCTGAATATACTATATACATGAATGCAGAACAAACAAGGAGAAATCAACTTGGTACTGATGTCAAAGCTTCATACCTACTGGCTAGCTTTCATAGTGCTGGTAGGTGCTGGAAGAACAAAAAATCATTAACCATACTCAGCTGTGAATCCTGTATGTTTCAACAACAACTGGCCACACAACATATGGCCTCTGGTGCAATAGTGGCACAGATATGGGAGTAACCAATCACTTTCTAAGTGGATTTTAGGTCCACTTCATAAGACAGAGCCCATACCTGACATCAACATAAGGCCTGGGAACATGTGGTGAGATAGGACACAGGCCACAGGGGACAACCTAATATTATTATTCTGCTAAATAAATATAGTATTAAAGCAATGCCTAAGGACTTAATGTTATACCTATAGATTAAGGCATCTCTCAACTCTCACCAGAGATGCTTCCTTATGCAGCAGATAGTGATTAATATAGAAACCCACAACTGACCAATGTGAAGAGAATAAGAGGCTACAAACTGGCCAATGTTCAGAGAATAAGAGGCTTCAGAGTGATTATCCTTTAATAAACTTCTGCCTCCAAAGGCTCAGCAGTTATTGTGGAAAAGGGAGGGGAAAGGTTATAAGAGCTAGAGCTAGTAGATGACCATTAAGAAACAGACAACTTGTTAGAAAACTTGTCAGTTACTCATATGAATTCACAACAGTGGTGATACCATGCACAAGCGTCATGTTAGCTCAAACCAGACAAAATCCCAGCATAGACATGGGGAAGTGGGTAAGAAACTCCAACCCTACCTGAGGAACTCTTGGCAACCAATGGTTACTGGTCAAGGGAGAGTCAATCTCAAAGAATGTGACTCTTGGTAGGTTAACCAGGCTCCAGTGGATATATCCAAACAGAAGATACTGGGGACACAATTTTATTTTAAATAATGCTCTGAGTCCAGACTTAGTGTTGCTTATATGTGCATGGGTGTAGGGCCTGTAAGACCATACACTGGAACTTCGTCAACCTACCAGAGGCTTTACCCTTAAAGGAAACTGACTTTCCATGCCCAGGTAGCCATCAACTGTCAAAGCTCCTCAGTTAGGGGTGGAACCATGTGAGTCCTTCCCTCAACCCACACTTGAATGTCGACTAGCTACTTTATAATTTTTGGGACACAAATTAAGAGTGAGTAATAGAATGACAAATACTTTTTGAAGTCTGACTTCTGCTGGATCTACAAGGGTTGCCAGTCATGATCTCTTCTCACTCCAAACTCCAAATGGAGGAACACAAGGAAGTATTTCTACAAATAAGAGCTGTGTTACAAACTAGATAAATGTAGCAGTCCCTTAATTGAGTCTGCACTAACTATACTGTATCACTCTTGAGCTTCAAAGTGCAGAAATGCAATATAAGGAATAATTTAGAGGCTGCAAAGTGCAAATACACAGCTCTCATAAAATATATCCATCTAGGAAGCAAAGCATATTGTTTTAACACCATTCACTTATGATTGATGACATTTTTCTAAACCTGAATAGCTCTTATTGTTCCTTACCTTAGACTTTGCTAGAGTAAAGCATTTCTGACTAGTGTTATAATATTTCACAAAATGATATTCTGCATAACTTGGTGTCTTGGAAGTATCTTCTTCAATCTTGAAATGACTAAATATTCAAATTCTATACAAATTAAGATCCTATCCTCTTCTATAACCTGTCAGTCTTCACTGATTCTAATATCTTTTTATTAAATTAAAAAATCGAATGTCCTAGTTTCTATTTTTTGTTACTTTTTTAAAGTTCTCAGTTAACTCTTAGCAAACAAGAGACCATGGGTAATCATTTTCTTTCAACCTAGTTTTAATGCTAGTTTGATAAGGTATGCTAGTTTAAGTTCTGCTGCTGTGACAAGAACCAGACAAAAAGCAGCACGGAGGAGGGAAATGTTTACTTGGCTTCCAACTCCAGATTCCAGTCTATCGTTGCAGAGACAAGAGAGATGAAGGAGTTGGAGACTGCTGGTCACACCACACCCACAGCCAAGGGCACTGGGAAAGGAACGCACTCAGGCAGTGTTTGTTTCCATGCTCACAGCTGACTTTTTCACTCATGTAAATTTCAGGGCCTAACTTTGGGAATGTTGTTGTCTACAGTGGTCTAGATTAATTAATAAACCAGACAATCCCTACAGTTCTGCCCATAGGTCAGCTAGATCTAGATAATAACTCAGCAGAGACTGTTTTCCCAAGGGATTCTAAGTTGTGGTAAGATGAAATTTAAAAGTAATTGTCACATAGGATAATGTGAGAACATAAAAATTTAAAGTTAAAATAAATAATTACTTAAAAGATATCTGAAATAAATTTGAGATATGTATATCAATAGCATATATATTTTAAATATTTTATATCTATTTAAAGTATTCTTATAAGGACAAAAAGTCCTTAATATATTTATGTTGCATGGATCACTTCACTGATCTGCTATGTTGCAGCAAATACGGCTCTATAATTTGAGTCAGATATGAACTGAATGAGCAACCAGCCAAAGGAGTCTGCACTTTAATGTGTGTTGATTAATGCAAAGTAAGTTGACCTACGTGGTGAATATTAGAATAACAGGAAGCACAGAGAGTCAATATATGGTCCTAGAGAAAAGAGAATTCAGGAGGGAACTGTGGAAGTCTGAAAGGAAAAAATGTCATCAGAGGTAGATCTTGAATGATGCTTATGCCCACTTTTTAAAAGAAAAACAATAAACAATACTTGAATAGTATATAGTGACTAGCATATCTAGTTAATAAATTGCATTAAGTCAGGAAAGGAGCTGCCTCACACCTATAATCCCAGTCCTTATCAGGTTGAAGCAGGAGGATCTGCTCAAGGTCAAGTTTAGCCTGGGCTACACAGTAAATTTAAAGCCAGCCTGGACTACAGCATAAGACTATTTCTCAAAACAAATAATTCAAATTACTTTTTAATATTTCTATCTTAGAAAACACGTTAAAGATATTAGAGAGCTAAACTGAATATTACTTAAGTCAGAGGGACGTCTAACTTGCACAAACAAGTTGTTATAGCAATAACCATTATTTAATAGTTCTATCTCCCCTCCCTCTCTGCCTGTCTATATATATGCATATGCATAGATTTACTCATATATAATAGATGTGAAACAAGACAGGTAAAGCTATTTAAAGGTAAGTAATTTTTATGTTTCCAGGTACCTTGAGCAAATATATACAACAACTTCCACGGAACTTTGACAAGTGCCTTTAAAAACCTAATATTGAGTGAACATGAACTTTCATTGGCTCTTGGACTATTTGCTGTCCTGCCTACCATCCATTTGAATTATCACCTTGGTATAGAATTCTAGAAACCTTGCTTGTCAAGGATGTTTGCTATCCATGCTTGCTTTCAGTAAATTTTAATTCACCAGTTCACTATGAATGCCTTAACTGTAACTTGTTTCAAGTGTAATATTTAAAGACACTGTTATTTTTTTCAGTGTGGAGTTGTCATGTTATGAGGAGATAGAATCCCCCTACCCAAATTCTACATCCCTCACATAGTTTTCTCTGATTCTAGTGATAAAACTTGAGGAATGGAAGAATACTTAAGAAGCAGGTCAGTACACCACTTATTTCACAGGTGGGAAACTCAGATGAGACTATATAACCTCGAACCAAATTGCTCTAAATTTCAGGTCAATTCTTTTGACTTTTTCCTTTATGAGCTATTGCTCATATTACACTGAATTACTACAACTTCCAAAACGTAAACATATCCAGATTCTTTGAATTATATGCCTCTGTAATCATAAAATATAAAGGTGTACTTAACTCTGTTGGTACCAGGGGAATCCCTAACTGCTACTAATTAACTTTGTTTGCCTGGGGGCAGTTTGCGCACTTCTTCATTTGTTTGTTTTCTGTTCCCCTTGGCCAATCATGCTAACACACCTCTGATCACTTTCCATGAAGGATGACACTCAAATGATGTGCAGGTGACAAAACCTGAAGAGCCGCTGTAAGCATCACCCTGGCTGAGAAAAATGAAATGCGAGTTTATATGGGTTATTTTCTAAAAATAGTCCCATGTTCATAATTCTTATGATTAAATAAAAACTAGGAAGCATCTGTTACTCATACAAAAAATTTGCAAGTTTACTCAGTGAGAATCAGAGGATTAAACTATCTATGGATGCAGTATTATCATGGTCATTTGATGTTTATAAGTCATCCCATATGAATGATCCATTGTGGAGTTGTACGGTCCCAAAAGGATTCAATGAAAAGGTACATTCCTACTTCATATTGAGATTTACCATTTGAGAATTACAGAATAAAAAAAAATTGACTAATGTACTAAATGATCTAGTATGCTATTTATATTAAAACATAAGTAGTCTTAATTATCAAGACAGCTGATACTTTAACTAAAGTATGTAGCAACAGGTAAATCAAAGCTAAACTCATTACTATCTCAATAAAAAAAATGGCAGGAATATCATAGAGACCCATCTAAAGGAGCAGAAGAAAAGATCTACTGTGATTTGCTGCTATTTGGAAACTGAATATATGTATAAATAGATTCCTGAAATATAATTTGTATGTGAGATTTGTTATTAAAACTCATTTTTAGATGGGGCATGGTGGTGCATGCCTTTAATCCCAGCACTCAGGAGACAGAGGCAGGCAGAATTGTACGAGATCCAGACCAGCCTGGTCTACATAGCAAGTTTGAGGCCAGCTGGGATTCCAGGAAGACTCTGTTTGAAAAAGACCAAAACAACAGCAACAACAACAAAACACATTAAAAAATCATTTTGAGCTATACTATTTTTATTCATAATCAATAATAATGACAAAGTCCTTCTTCAACCTTATCTTTTAAATTTATCAAGTCAAGCAAGTCTGTTGAGCCCTGACCTTTATGCTTCCTTTTAGGGATTCCCAACAGCCTGAAGCATTCTGCAGTTCTTTCTGATCTGTCAACAGCTCTTAATACCATCATTTTGGGGGATTCTGTTATCCTGTGAAATTTAATCTCACCTATTTAAGCTTGCAGAAAGTACTAGAGGGAATTATTAACAGATTTTCCCTCATCTTCTTTAGAGGGTAGCGCTCCGTGATTGGCTGGTTTCCCGAAGGACCGGTGACTGAGAAGCACTAGTTTGTCAGTAGCATCCTATTTAGCATGTGTGTGAGGCCACTGGGGAGCCTGAGAGGCATTTGGAATCAGAATTACACCAATATGCTGAAGATGCTTCCCTATCGTCATTTCATCAAACTTATATCCTTTAGCATTAATGCTTTCTTAACTAAGATGGAATGCTGCTTCAAACAGCACACCGCTTATGGCTCTAATTAGACAGCTGGAAACTCACTGATGATACATAAGAGCAGTGGACCAGCAGCCTCAGTATCACCAGGGAACTTGTTAAATGCAAATTCTCAGGCCCACCCTGGAACCTACTCTTTGAGAAACTCCTGGGACCAAGCCCAGTAGTCTGTGCTTAACAAGCATTTGGTGATTTTATTTCAAAATTTGAAGATCTCTGTATTAGTGAAGTGGAATGTTTCTGCTACTGAAAAATCTTTTGGAGTTGCCTCCTAGGTTTATTGATTAAAATATTTCTGGATTTAGTCATATCAGTCTTGATTGCTAACCATTCAAGACATGAAGAGTCAATCAATTCGATGGCCAAAGTCATTGACCTCTATAGTAATTCACATCTGTTACTAAAGGTTAAGAAAACTTTGTATTATTCTTCTTTTTCCTCTCTGAAAGAATGAGAATTAGACTGAGTTCCTTTCTGAAAAAATTAGAAGTAGCCTGAAGTTTTAGGTACACTCATGCTGGTGTGCTTAATGACAAGTCAATTAACTAATGGACAAATCATATATTTCCAAAGTTCACCCAGGTCCAAATGATTAAAAATTATATTTATTTGAAAAAAAAAAAACTGTAAGACTTTGCTTTTCACTCGCCATTGGGCTTAAAGAAATAAAGTATGGTTGAAGCTTGTGTGTTGAAGGCAGAAAGCATAGGAAAAATGTGAGAAATATAGAAGAACTGGGATACTTTATGTTAGTTGAAAAATACATCCCTGATCTCAGTCTCTCAAACTTCAGGTATTCACGTAGGTGCATGATAATTGATCACCCTGCTATCTCAGTTAGAATCCTGGACACTCTAGAGGTATGCAAAACCAAGTCATGACTAAGATGGATGAACATGGAAATTTCCATACATTCTGGAATCATCCAATCTAAATACTATAGGCACTGGCAAGTTACCCAAGTTTGAAGTCTTTGTACATGTTGATAATGCATTCCTTATTCTCTCATATTCAGGTTTTGTCTAAAGTTACCAGATGAGCCCTCAGGCCTATAGCATCCAGTTCACCTTGAAGGTCAATACTAGAAGCCCTGATGCTGATTCCCTCCAGAAAGCATTCATCCTACAATCGTTTCTTGAACACTTTGTATGTGGTGTTCGTGTTCTAGGTAAGAGGAATGATGGCATGAGCGAGGAGGGTGACTACAGTCCTTGCTTGCTCTCATGAAGATCAAGGTCAAGTAGTTTTATAAACGTACACAAGTTTTAGTTCTTTGTAAGGTAATAACAAAGAAGCATTTGCCCTTCTAGTTGTAAGTCCCAGATCAGTGTGAGTTCTATAGAAGCTCTACTACAGGCATACAACTTTGTTCCAGAGGGTGCAATAGTTCTCAGCACCCTGCAACCCTGTCTATTTTACTCATATCTGGCTCTCTACTGAGCTGTGCCTAGATTCTAGTTTTTTCTATTCTCTATTCTGTCACACTGGCCAATAATTTATTTTTAATTAGTCACCAACTATCCTTGCTGCTGACTTAAAAAAACCCAAGATAAAAACTCTACAGAGTAGTTAATCCCACATTTAGCTGGAAATTCAGGGCCCTCTGCACAGAAAACACCACGGTTTCTGCTTCTAACAAGTAAAAGCTTATGAATGTGGACAGGTCCTTGGGCAATTCTCATATGCTCTTTTACCCTGTTCTAGTCACACTAGTTCATTTTCCTATTTGCAAAAGCTCAAGAAACATCCTCAATTAAGAATGAGAACATTTAACTAAGCCTGGCTTGCTTACTCCTGGATGTCAATTATTCCTCAATGTTTTCTTCTCTGTACTCAAAACTCATCAGAGAGACCTTCTATCTAGACTATCCTGCATAGGATGGAAGATCCTGCCTTTTCTCCTACCACACTCCCAACCCTAGGACACACACACACACACACACACACACACACACACACACACTCCTTATATTCTTGTATCAATACAATACAATCAATACAAAACTGTATCAACACAGTTTTTCCATAGAATGAATTACTTTCCAATAAATCATTGATGTGACAATACATTTATTTCTCAAATAAACATATATACTAAGTATTTGTTTACTTCTTATTTATTTCCTAACTACAAACTCTATGAGGGCATGAAATTCCCTCTGATTTGGTTGCTGATATATTCAAGCTATTTTAAATAATGCCTAGTACACAATAGCCAGTCAATCAATGTTGGGTGCATGAATAAATAAATACATTTACTTTCTTAAGTAATTATCCAGTCTGAGTTTCTGTTGGGTTTTATAAGGCAGAAGTAGTCACCAATCATTTCTAATTACTTTTCCTAATGGAAGGTGACCATACTACAAGGTGTGAAGTAATTAATATTGCCATTTGGGGTGTTAGGGTTTGGATGTGGAATGTCTGCCCAAAGCTCATGTGGTAAAACTTCTTACCCAGTTGATGGCCATACTAAGAGGTAGTAGACTCTCAAGGAGGTGGGCAGTGTTGAAGGAAGTAGGTCACTGGCATGGGTGCCTTTGGTGGATCTAATTTGTTCCTCACCTCATCCTCCTTCTCATTCTGCTTCCTCCCATTAAAGGTGAGCAGCTTCCCTTGCCACACACTTTTCCTAAAATATATTGTGGCAGGGCAGGACAAAGTGGTGAGGCCAAGTTGAGCTGTTGTTGAAACCTCTGAAATGTTGAGCTACAATAAATCTTTGTTGTTTTTTTTTTTTCAGTTGTTTCTCATATTTTTGTCACAAATGGGATGCCAACCACGCAGGCTGTCTTCTACTTCCAACCTCCAGGATCAGCCTTTTGCCAAGAAAACTTTTCAAATATAGGAATTTGACAAACAAGATTTAAAATACTTAGTTCAAAGTATATTTCACAAGTTCTTCTTGCTTTACAAGTCTTATACTATGCACAGTGATATAGAAATGAGTAAAATTAGCTCGCTTTTCTCCTTTAACTTCTGCAAGTAACTTGATTTCACTATGGCTGTTTGAATTTGCAAAATGATATAATTATACTAATTAATGCCTGAAAGTGAATGCCAGGAAAGGCTTATGATTTTAAGATTATCTTGGGCTTTTTGAAAAAGCAAGCAAGCAAACAAACAAACAAAAACAAACAAAGGTAAAATTGTTAGATGTAAAAATAGAAAATAAAAGTGTTATTTAAAACTCAGCCATGGACCAGTGGTGACTCTGATAATTTAGTGAGGTTAATTTGTACTGTGGTTCATCTACATGTGAGAAATTACCCGTTGACTGCAGTTATAATCTTGCCCAGTACAGAGACTCCAAACATGTTCAGACATTCTCAAGTAAATCAAATTCAAAATACCGATTTGAATAAAATGAGTATTTTATCTTTCTATAAATATACTCTGCTCATGTCCTCATAAATAATATCCTTTATCAGGCATTATCTTTCTCTAACAACATCGAAAGTTGAAAGGTCCGTGGCTCATACAATCAGCTGGTGCCTTGTAGAAGACCAGAAGTCCTATGTCAGAATGAAATGACTTTAAATCTGTTATCTGCAGTAAGTTAACTAACTAAATATTGAATCTGAACAGTCTTCACAAAAGAGTTCTTTAAAAAAAAACATGCCACAGGGAGATATGGGAGGTGTTGGAGGGGAAAGAGTGCACTTGGATTTGATCAAAACACCTTATGTATGAAATACTCAAGTTTTTTTTTAAAGTTAAAATACTCATGTATGAATTACTCATTTTTTTAAAAGTTAAAAAAAAATGCTACAATCTCATTCAATTTGCAGATTTAGCTATCACTCATAGCCAATTTAGCTATCTCTAAATGGGATGAGGGTGTGCCTGTGTGTATAGTGGGATCCAAAACTTGCTAGGTGGACTTTTGTAAAATCTTTAATGTCACTAATTACAAAATTCACACAGCATGTCAATTATTCAGGTTATGGGAGACTTGTCACTGTTATTAATTAGATGACACAAAAGCGGGCTAGTGCTTTTGATCCAAACGAATTTCTCATTTCATCCAAATCAATCTTTAAAACTTTCAAGTGGGCTGTCCAAATGAAAGTAATTACATATAACCTCCAATTTTTTTTTTCACAAATTTGCATTCGTTCATCTCGAGAACTGTTTAGTGATTTAAATTAGGACCGCATAACAAGTCTTATCGCCTAAAATCTGCTGTATTACACCTCTGTCTTTCCTGATGGTTCCACTTTACCTCCTCAGGGACAGCTCGAATGTTAACAAAGCCCTTTCTGAAGACGATGAACACGCGGCGGGCTCCACAACGCAGAGCGGATGTTGCGCAGTCAAAGGCAGTATCTCCAGCTCCAAGTACAATCACGGCTCCCCGAATGGATGGCAACGGAGGGTGACAGGCGCACATCCCTGAACGATGAAAGGAGAAGCCCATTTTCAAGTAGAGAAACAATTTCTGCATGACAGCTCAAAAGAGACTTGTACTCAAAGCACTGTAAAATTGCATCTTGCAGTTTTCCAGGGTGGAGTGTCACTATCAAATTATTCTGCTTCGTTGAAAGACAGTTTTATTTCCATTTTTAAAATATGGTATATATGTAATTTCATACTCAGTTCCTTTAGCTCCCTTTTCTCCTTTTAGAAGGATTGCTACAACACATTTTGACGAGTTTACGTCAGAATAAAAATGTAATGAATCAATTAAGATTCTCTTTGTCGAAGTTGCAATATGTATTTTTATTTTTGCATCATTAAATTTCTGTTCCTTAGTAGAAAACAGTGATCCATATGGTCTGGGTCAATAATATGAACCATTTAATTAGAATATTTTATACATTATCTTATATAATTCCTAATACAGAGCTTTATTATATTACATTTAATAAATGTTAAAATTAACATGAGGAATAAATTCAGTTTTTGTAACTCAAGAATTTCTGAGAACTATGTCTAAATTAAAAGCTTTTCACTTAATTTCATTCCTTTGGTTCTGTCTGTTAAACTGTGAAAAAAGTAGTGTGATTTTCATTGTTTTAAAAATATTTTGTTTATTATTATTATTGTGTGTGTGCGTGCATGCGTGTGTGTGTGTGTGTGTGTGTGTGTGTGTGTGTATGCAGGTGCCCATGAGCCACGATGCACATGTGTTGATCAGGTGACAACTCTTAGGAGTTGGTTCTCGTTTGCTGCCTGTGAGATTCGGGGACGTAATCCAAATCTTTAGACCCGCAAGTGTCTCTACCCACTGAACCATCTCGCCAGTCCAAGAAATACGATTTTCCAATTGATTATTTTTCAAGGGTATCTACAGGAATATTTGCTATCCTTATGAAAATCCTTGGAAAGGAGGGAAATGCGGGTGGTATTCTGTACTGCAGAACACTTTATCATCAGAAGGATAAAGCTGTTGATAAGATAAATTACTATAATTTTTGAAACGGCACCACAGATGATGAATAGACCTATAATTTCAATAAGTATAATCATGTTGTTTGGAAGACTTTGTGTTTGGGATCAGACAATAGGGATTCCGTAATTCTTAAATATGTGCTTGGTGCACTATGGTCTTCCTAAACAAGGGGCAGGACTCAGGGGAGGGGGGAGTAGAGATAGAGGGCATTTTTCACGGTTATCTTCTGAATAATTTAACAAAAGAAGTTTCTTGCCTTTTTAAATTTTGCAAGAAAAAATCCTATGTTTTCATTATTTCCTCAAGTAATGAGATGTAGAAATAGCTGTAGCTCTATCTTCTGAAAAAACACTTAAAAGATTTACATTATCTAGTTTCAGGAAATAAACTATAGGTTCTTTATCAAGGACACCAGTGGAGCCAATACCTGGCAGTCTTACCGTCAGGCTGCTCTTCTTGGGGTACATGAAATAACAGGGTGTCTATCAAAGTGTCTTGCTTTAACTGCCTAAAATTACTGCTAAAGAAGAGACCTTGATCTTCCTGCCTCCGCAGACACATAACATGTTAGATATATGAAGACTCACCGTATTTCAAAACATCTCCCAAAGCAGAAATCTTACCATTATTACTAGAATGTCTTCCAATGTTTGCTAAAGCCTTTTTATTTTGAATTAATTTTTCACGCTGCAATTTAGACTTACACATAATACAATAAAAATCTTTATCATGGTGCTGTCTTGGAAGAATGGACAAATCGATATTTTTGGCAAACTGTAATATCAGGGTTTTTAATGTTTTACCTTGGTACTGTTTATTCAAGGATCCAGGTAAGATATGAACAGTGTCCTAGCAAGTTTGATTTTAATATAAATTTATAATGCCTGAAGCAACACAGACAAAGTTGAGAACAAAAGGCAATAGGTTTTACCTGCTTTACTGCCTTTGGCGACAAGTGGCAAGAAGTCTTTGGATGTATAAAACCCCTGCTCTTGTGTAAGGTCCTGGAAAATACGGTCTTTATTGGGTTCTGGCAAACCTATTCAATAAAATTCAAAGAATATCATTAGCACTGTACCAACTGGATAGGAAAATAAAATAACTACAATCTTTAAAATAATGGAGCTTTCAGCAGAAAAAACTTATTAACTTACAAAATAAAAATATACATAGCACACCCTAACAGACTTCATGGTATACCTTTAATATGAAACTAGTACACATTGTAAATCACAGATTAATTTATGTAAAACCACTGGCTGCTCTTGCAGAAGACCCAGGTTTGGCTCTGAGTGCCCAAATGGAGAGTAACAGCCCCACCTAACTCCAATTCCAGCGGATCCGACACGCTCTTCTGACCTGCATGGGTGCTGCATGACATGAGTGCACATGCACACATGCAGATAATACACTCAGATGCATATATGTATACACAGAGCAAGATAAACATATTATACAAAAATACATAGAACATAGTGCACAGTGTTATAGTGTTAAAGGGGAGAATCAAGTTAAATTTTCCTTGTGCTATAAATACAAAATTTTTAAGGAGAAATAAGGTCCTATTAAAAGCCCTTAACCATAAATTGAAAGAAAATATGGATACATATTTATCTAATTAATAAAGAAGGGGGGTCATTCCAAAAGAATGAATATAAAGATATAATGAAGAAAATTCCATTTTATAATAAAAATTCAAGTACTTGTGAATTTGAAAACTATAAATGACTTAGAGGATGAATGATTAGGGCTGGTGAGATGGCTCAGCAGGTAAAGGTGTTTGCCATGCAAGTCTGCTGAGTTGAGTTTAGTATGTAAAGATGGAAGGAGAGAACAGACTCTAAAAAGTTGTCTTCTAACTTCCACAAGCTGGCTGTGGCATGCTCACCACCATCATCACCATGTACACACACAATAATAGTAATACTAATTAATAGTAATACTACTAATAATAATGTTAGTGATTAAACAGATTAAATCATTTTCTGTATATCAAAATGTTTTATTAAGAAAATTTTAAAGCTATAGCCTGAGAAAAATAACACACAAACCCAACAAAGGATTTATATCCAGACTATATGAATGAAGTCTTATCAATTAAAAAGAAAATAAAATTATATGACAGACGTGAATCAGCCATCGGGGATGCACACAGCAAGAATGACCCAGAATGTTTAGCAGATTAAATCTTTTAGTTTTTAATATTCAAAGCAGCTTCTTATTACCAATAAGAAAAAGCATTAAATCTACAAAATGTACATCAATAAGAAAAACATTAACTGTTCAATAACCTCATAAAGAATAATGAAACAGGAAGAAGAAAATATATAAGTAGCTTATAGATCATAAAAATATGGGGCTGGAAAGATTGCTCAGCAGTTAAAAGCACTGGCTGCTCTTAAAGAGGACCCAGGTTTCATTCTCATTCCCCACATGGAGGCTAACAACCCCCTGTAACTCCAGTTCCAGGGGATCTGACCCCCTCGTCTGACCTCCACGGGCACTGCTGGGTGCACTTACATACATGCAGGTAATACACTCATACACATAAAACAAAAACAGTAAGTAGAATATTTGTGGTGGTTTGAATGAGAGTGTCTCCCACAGGTTCCAAGTATTTGGACGTTGTGTCCTCAGTTGGTGACACTGTTTTGGGAGGTCTTAGAAGGTTAGGCCATGCTGGAAGAAGCACATAACTGGGGGTGGGCTTTGGGAGTTCTTAAACCTCGCTGGATTCCCAGTTGCTCTTTGTTACAAGATGTGAGCACTAAATTTTCTTCTACATCAGCCACTTCTGCCGCCATGCCTCCTTGCCATGATGGTCTCTTGCCCCTTTGGAACCATAAGCTAAATAAACTTTTCCTTCTATAAGTTCCCTTGGTTGCCTGATATTTTATCACAACAACAGAAAAGTGACTAATACACCTAGTAACTGCACAAACTCATGGAGATTAAACAACACACTCCCGAATGATAAGTGGAATTTCCTCCATAAGACTGGCCTGTAGTCATGTCTGTGAGGCATTTTCTTGACTGCTAATTGATGAAGGTAGGCCTAGCCCACTGTGGGCAATGACATCCCTAAGCAAATGGACCTGTGCTGTATAAGAAAGGTAGCTGAGCAAGCCAGGGAAGCAAACCAGTAAACCATATTCCTCCATGGCCTCTGCTCCTGCCTTGAGTTCCTACCCTGACTTCCCTCAGTGATAGATTCTGACCTAAATGTTGTAAGATGAAATAAACCCGTCCTCCCTCTCAAGTTGCCCTTGGTTGCCATGTTTTATCACAGTAACAGAAAAGCAACTAATTAAAGATATTACTTTCATTTATGGCTAATGAAATGTAAGTTTAAATAACTTGTATGGTTTATTTATTTAAAAGTAAAGAATTCAAGAAAATCAAACCATCTAATAGGTGTGAAAACAGAGCTTACATACTCTTTTAGCAGGCACACACATTGTGGCTGAATTTCCAAACATTGTCGCTTGGAATCTATGCCACGGAAAACAAATACATGCAAATAGAGGTGTGATATAAAAAGGAATCAGTGCGAAAAATAAAAAAGGATGAACAAATACCAGAATCCGATGGTAGGAATAAATGAGTTTTACTCATTGTTCATTAAAAAAAAGAAAACAAAATTTGTCATTAAAATAAATATTTGAAAATATGTATCAGATTAGAGTCAAAACAGAATTCATTAAAATAGGATATGAAACGTTTGCAATATTATGAATTATAATATTATGTCAATTTTAGAAGAGTTAACCTATAGAACATGTGCTCTGAACAGTGATAACTTCTGACAGATCATGAATATTCTATTTTCAGATTTCTTTATTTTCCAATTTTTCTATAACATGTATCAATCAGCTATAAAAGTTTTTCTGTATGAACAGTGTATTTTAAAATGAAATGGAGATCTTTTTAAAGGTTAAAACCACATTCAATTTTATGTCTTATAAAGTTTATACTGAGTACAATATTATATAACTGTATTAACTCAGCTGTTAAACCTAAAAAGTTATAGCCAATTCTGAAAGAGATTCATCTTAGCTCTGGAAATTGTTATTGAATGCCAATGCTATTGTAATGAAATGCTTCCTAAGTATGTGGTTAGTAAATAAATAATTTAAAAAATGAATTTTCAAAAATAAGATTAATAATAAACTCAAATTAATTTAAAAGGATGAACAAAATGCATATTTTAGCCATAACTTTATCCAAGGAAAAAGAAAAGATAATGTCAATTCTAATAATTTGGGGAAATAGAAGTTTAGTTTTACATACTGCTAATGATCTACTAATGGTTCATTCTTCAGAGGTAGAGTTTATTTTAAAACTAAATGTGGTTATTGACAAACATGGAGTTATTAGCATGGACTAAGGATGACGTTGGTCATCTCAGATAAGGTAGGCTCCTATCTGATCAGAAATCGGGACAACCCTGTAGTTGTATTTAACCAGCAATAAACTTCCTGAGTCTGCTCAGATGAAGCAAATGTTTCCTTCCTTGTCGAGCATCCTGACCATCTCTCCATAAAGATCTGTTCATAGATTTAAGACCATTTTTTCCTTTAAAACATTGCTGTAATTATCTGAGAATTTTAGCCGATTCACTTATCTCTTCCTTAGTTTCTACATGAACCAAGGGCAAGGGGCTCCTCATTTTCTGTCCCAAATGAATATCGTTTAGGCATATTGAGAGCATCGCAATATTATATCAATGCGTAGTTTTTTATATAATTCAGTTTTAAAAACCTTGGTGGAGAGGGCTACGATGATATTAACATTTTAATGAAAAACAATTTTCCCCCAACTTAAAGATAACTGCGTTTAGCATGCACATATTTAGGCAAAAAAAAAAAAAAGCCACTTACATATGCTGCATGTTAAGATTTCAAGCTGCAAATGAGTGGATCATCTCATTCACTGCACCACAGACGGCATGCTCTCTATCACACTGCACCACAGACGGCATGCTCTCTATCACACTGCATCACAGACGGCATGCTCTCTATCACACTGCACCACAGACAGCATGCTATCACACTGCACCACAGACGGCATGCTCTCTATCACACTGCACCACAGACGGCATGCTCTCTATCACACTGCACCACAGACGGCATGCTCTCTCTCACACTGCACCACAGACGGCATGCTCTCTATCACACTGCACCACAGACGGCATGCTCTCTCTCACACTGCACCACAGACGGCATGCTCTCTCTCACACTGCACCACAGACGGCATGCTCTCTCTCACACTGCACCACAGACGGCATGCTCTCTCTCACACTGCACCACAGACGGCATGCTCTCTCTCACACTGCACCACAGACGGCATGCTCTCTCTCACACTGCACCACAGACGGCATGCTCTCTCTCACACTGCACCACAGACGGCATGCTCTCTCTCACACTGCACCACAGACGGCATGCTCTCTCTCACACTGCACCACAGACGGCATGCTCTCTCTCACACTGCACCACAGACGGCATGCTCTCTCTCACACTGCACCACAGACGGCATGCTCTCTCTCACACTGCACCACAGACGGCATGCTCTCTCTCACACTGCACCACAGACGGCATGCTCTCTCTCACACTGCACCACAGACGGCATGCTCTCTCTCACACTGCACCACAGACGGCATGCTCTCTCTCACACTGCACCACAGACGGCATGCTCTCTCTCACACTGCACCACAGACGGCATGCTCTCTCTCACACTGCACCACAGACGGCATGCTCTCTCTCACACTGCACCACAGACGGCATGCTCTCTCTCACACTGCACCACAGACGGCATGCTCTCTCTCACACTGCACCACAGACGGCATGCTCTCTCTCACACTGCACCACAGACGGCATGCTCTCTCTCACACTGCACCACAGACGGCATGCTCTCTCTCACACTGCACCACAGACGGCATGCTCTCTCTCACACTGCACCACAGACGGCATGCTCTCTCTCACACTGCACCACAGACGGCATGCTCTCTCTCACACTGCACCACAGACGGCATGCTCTCTCTCACACTGCACCACAGACGGCATGCTCTCTCTCACACTGCACCACAGACGGCATGCTCTCTCTCACACTGCACCACAGACGGCATGCTCTCTCTCACACTGCACCACAGACGGCATGCTCTCTCTCACACTGCACCACAGACGGCATGCTCTCTCTCACACTGCACCACAGACGGCATGCTCTCTCTCACACTGCACCACAGACGGCATGCTCTCTCTCACACTGCACCACAGACGGCATGCTCTCTCTCACACTGCACCACAGACGGCATGCTCTCTCTCACACTGCACCACAGACGGCATGCTCTCTCTCACACTGCACCACAGACGGCATGCTCTCTCTCACACTGCACCACAGACGGCATGCTCTCTCTCACACTGCACCACAGACGGCATGCTCTCTCTCACACTGCACCACAGACGGCATGCTCTCTCTCACACTGCACCACAGACGGCATGCTCTCTCTCACACTGCACCACAGACGGCATGCTCTCTCTCACACTGCACCACAGACGGCATGCTCTCTCTCACACTGCACCACAGACGGCATGCTCTCTCTCACACTGCACCACAGACGGCATGCTCTCTCTCACACTGCACCACAGACGGCATGCTCTCTCTCACACTGCACCACAGACGGCATGCTCTCTCTCACACTGCACCACAGACGGCATGCTCTCTCTCACACTGCACCACAGACGGCATGCTCTCTCTCACACTGCACCACAGACGGCATGCTCTCTCTCACACTGCACCACAGACGGCATGCTCTCTCTCACACTGCACCACAGACGGCATGCTCTCTCTCACACTGCACCACAGACGGCATGCTCTCTCTCACACTGCACCACAGACGGCATGCTCTCTCTCACACTGCACCACAGACGGCATGCTCTCTCTCACACTGCACCACAGACGGCATGCTCTCTCTCACACTGCACCACAGACGGCATGCTCTCTCTCACACTGCACCACAGACGGCATGCTCTCTCTCACACTGCACCACAGACGGCATGCTCTCTCTCACACTGCACCACAGACGGCATGCTCTCTCTCACACTGCACCACAGACGGCATGCTCTCTCTCACACTGCACCACAGACGGCATGCTCTCTCTCACACTGCACCACAGATGGCATGCTCTCTCTCACACTGCACCACAGATGGCATGCTCTCTATCACACTGCACCACAGACGGCATGCTCTCTCTCACACTGCACCACAGACGGCATGCTCTCTCTCACACTGCACCACAGACGGCATGCTCTCTCTCACACTGCACCACAGACGGCATGCTCTCTCTCACACTGCACCACAGACGGCATGCTCTCTCTCACACTGCACCACAGACGGCATGCTCTCTATCACACTGCATCACAGACGGCATGCTCTCTATCACACTGCACCACAGACGGCATGCTCTCTCTCACACTGCACCACAGACGGCATGCTCTCTCTCACACTGCACCACAGACGGCATGCTCTCTCTCACACTGCACCACAGACGGCATGCTCTCTATCACACTGCATCACAGATGACATGCTCTATCACACTGCACCATTGATGACATGCTGTATCACACTGCACCACAGATGACATGCTCTCTGGATCACACTTCATCACAGATGATATGATCTATCACATTGCATCACAGATGACATGTTCTCTATCACACAGATGGAGTGCTCTTATACCATTTCATTTTCATATCTAAATTTCAAGCAAAGAGAAAATCAGCCTAAAGTGTGATACAGTTTTACAGTGATATGATAAGGCAAGGCCTATTATGCAGCTCAAAAACAAGTAGTAATAAAGCAGGTATGAAATTAAGAGGAGGGAGAAAGTCACGGTAGCTCTTGGAGGAGATGGAAGAGGAGTTGAGTCGGAACCAAATGCATTGCATGGAATTCTCAGAGAATTAATTGAAGTTATTAAAATGATATTTTAAAAAGGCACAAGGGAATATGAAGGGAGATAATTTTTCACAGACACTGGTAAAAGGTCCTGAAACTCTTCTCTTACTCTTTTTCTAAACTGAGTTTTTGAAATATTTGCCATGGTTAAAATGGAAAGAGAGAGAGCTGTAAGTCTGTAAGTGTTTTCTGTCCTTAACCTAAATCAGTACTATCTGAAGAAGTGCAAGTCATTCTTAGGGAACCTACCACTGTCCTCACTCAAATGACTTTTTTTCTCTTCAACAAGGTCATTTCAGAAGAAAATGCATTGACAAAATTATTATTTATTTATTCATTCATTCATTCATTCATTCATTCATTGCTCACTTGGATCAAGAGAGTGCTAAAGACAGCTGGGCTCCTTGTGCTTCAGTTTTTTTTTGCATTTGGCCTTTTAATAGACTGAACATTTACTGGGCCTGAGTGTCTCTACAAATGCCTCAGAGACGACTGACTAGATGTTTTGAGAAATAAATGTTGACTTAAGCAGACAAAAAAAAAGATCCAGCAGCTAGTAAGACTCAACATAACTTATCCTGTAGCCTACATAGCCTAGGTCACATACAGAGCTCCAATTCTCATGGAGCTCTTTCCCCAGCACAAGTGACTTGTGCCCAATACAGTGACTTTAAAGTTCTTCTCACAGAGATTTGGTAGATCAGCACCCATAACACTATAGTGTAATTAGAAGCAGGTCTTAACCACCAGTCTCTGGAGCGAGTCCTTCCTTTACCCATTTACCAGTTCTGTGATCTTGTATAAGTGCCTGTGACCTTGTGTTTTATGTGTCACTCAAATACTAATGTAGGTATTGCTGTGGAAGCCTATTTAAAATGTTGTTGAAAACTATAATTGGTTGACTTTAACTAAAAGCTATCTTAATTGTGTGGGCAGGCCATATTCAATCATTTAAAGGTTTTAAGAACAAAACTGCACTTTCTCTAAGAAAGACAAAATTCTATTCATGTACTGTAAGATCAGGACTGGGGAGGTGTAGGCAGGGGGATCAGAAGTTCAAGGTCATTCTCTTTAGCTACATATTGAGTTGAAGGCCAGACTGGATGACATGATAAACAGCAATACAGCAAGTTCACGGACAGCCTGAGCTACATGAAACTGTGTATTAAAAAATACTAAAACTCAAGATTCTATCTGAGAAATCTACTCTTTGGCTTGATACAGTTTTTTAAGTTTTTAACTATAAATTTACAATGGAAAATTTCCTAAAATAAATAATTTAACCTATATCAATCTGTCCACTCACCCATCCACCCATTTGTATATAAAATCATGTACCTATCCATGCGCTCATTCATGCACCCATGCATCCATGCATGCATGCATCATCCGTCCATCCATCCACCACCCACCCACCCACCTACCTACCAATCCATCCATCCATCCATCCATCACCCACCAACCCACCCACCCACCCACCCACCAATTCATCCATCCATCCATCCATCCATCCATCCATCTATTCATTTATCCACCTTCTGGTTCTAGTTTTCTCCAGAGATCCCTGAAATTGAACTCCTCAATCTCTCCAATCCTCTCCACAGATAATGACTGCACTATTCTCATGAATGCAAGATTTAAAGGATATCATATATGCACGAGTGTATGTGTGTCATTGAGACGTGGTACATAATGAATGTTCAACAAGCCTTTGCTGTTAAGATAGGCTTATTTATTCTGTAGTTTATAAATTCTCTCAAACTTCACATCTCTGGCAAGGAAAGAATAAAGTTTAAATCAAAGAAAAATATTCAATTTCAGCAAATTTAAGTAAAGTTCTACAAGGAAAGAAAAATGAAGCAACTTTAAGTGAAATATGAAAAGTAATGAAAGTTGCAAATATCCATCTATCAAAGAAGGACTTCCTTGAGAGTTGATGGCATATTAATAAATAAGATATGTGTCCACATGAGGATGATTTCAGAATGACACAGAAATGACTTTTTAATTTATCTTTGAGTAGGAAGGGGGAGTTTATGAATAAAGAGGAATCAACAATGGTATGACAGACAATACAATTCCACATTGCTCATTAATGATGTTTTGCAACGAGTCCAGATAGATCCCTTGTTCTCCTAGAACAGTAGCAAAATGCTTTGTTATTTCTGCATGCATTATACAAAGCAACACATCCATAAGAAATATTGGAAAATGATAATTTTCAAGTTATTGAAAAAAGAAAGTTCTGCTTTATACAGAAAATTTTGTTCAACGTTTATTGACTACAGGTCCTACTACTATAAGTGCCCGGCAGATAGGGGGTTTACAGTGTAACTAATCCATTTGAATTATCAAAATAACTATGATACACATGATGTAATTACTATCCACATTTTAGATAAAACAAAAATGGGGCATATAGGAATTAAACAGTCATGTTTGAAGAAACAAGTGCCTATTTTTATGTGCATGTGTGCTGTACACGTACGTGCATGTGTGTGTGTGTGCGTGTGTGTGTGTGTGTGTGGTGTCCTCTTCCATTTCTCCACCTTATTTTTTGAGATAATGCCTGTCAGATAACCAGGAAGTGAGTGTGTGTGTG
>NW_008338999.1:3824750-3835487 GCF_000622305.1 Nannospalax galili
TGTGCTGTACACGTACGTGCATGTGTGTGTGTTCGTGTGTGTGTGTGTGTGTGGTGTCCTCTTCCATTTCTCCACCTTATTTTTTGAGATAATGCCTGTCAGCTAACCAGGAAGCCATCAATTAGGCTAGACTGGTTAGCCAGCACTTCCCAGAGATCCTCAAGTTTCTGCCTTTAGCGTTCCCTGTCTGACATTTTACATGGGTGTTGCGAATCTGAACTTGGATACACATGCATGCACAGTAAACACTTACTTTACTGAGCTATCTCCCCACCACCTGTGTCTGTTTTAATGTGTCGTTTCACTAAATTTTCCTTTTCCCACTGGGAGATTCACACCCACTCAGGGTCTCCTGGTCCCAAAGTAGATGAAAGTCCATACCCAAACAAGTCCAGTGGCTTCCCAACAGCCACACAAAAATGGGTGAGTGAGCAGCCTCATGGTTTTCCTGGCTTATATCTCCATAGTCCCACCCCTTATTGGGCTTGACTCCTTCCACAGAGCATGGGAAGGAGGTCGGACCATGGCTTATCAGAGGAACTTCTGGGTCACATGTGGATAGTATAACTACAGTCTATTATTTAATTTCAAATTGCTACATTTTCCATGTGTAAAGTTGCAACTAAGACTTGTTATAATGTAATGCAGCATAACTAGTGGTATCTAACTTCAGCATTCCACATGCATTCAGTTTCCCTGTCAAACTATAGGCATATGCATTCTACACAGAATGTGTCTGTGACCAGCTTCCAATCAACTGGTAGAGAAAGACTGACTGTTTCTCTTGACTACCTCTGTGCTTTATGATTATTTTCTTTAGTAAAATTCCTTTCTGGAGTGTTGTCCTTCATAAGTGTATCTCCCTTGGGTATCTGATAGTTATTTTTCAATGTTTGATATTCTTTGGAGAAATGTGTCCTTGCTTTATTTCCAAAGCACCTCCCTCTGGAACAACTACAGAATAAATAACAGCAGTACACATAGGAAACTCGCTCCTTGTGCTCATATCAAATTTCACACTGCTTCAATTAACAAAAGGAGATACTACACATTGTGGTACATGTTATTATCTAGTAAGTAATAAAGGAAGAATCAGTTTTGAGACTTAGTCTTTGCAGCCGCACTAGGGCCTTTTTAAGAATTACTGAGATTCTATAACACTACAACATCTGCTTGTGTTACTTCACTGACTCACTTCTTCAGTGTTAATCAAATTGAGCAAGCTTTCGTGTGATGTCTCTTATTCTTGAAGGCTTCTGATCAATAACGGCTAAGTTGTGGTGGGAAAGACAGTCATCAGGTACAACTGTCTTTGGAGACTATCTCACAAACCAACAGAAGAGAAGAAGTCAGAGACACTGTGACTCGACTCCCTGTGGTTCTTGGTATGAACCCATAGTTTACAGGAACATTTAAACTCTACTCTGCTGTTACTAGTTACTTTGATGTAAAAATGAATATTCTAGGCTCTGGGTGTTTTACAAACTATAAATGATTAGCACTAATTCATCTATCCAACTATTTTGGTACACGTCATCTAACATTCCTCTATTTCCCTTTCCTTTACCCTTCTTAGCCTCTGGTAATTTCTTCTAAAAATCTTACTTTCTTCTCAGAAAAGCTGCATGAGTGTGGTAGGTGTGGGGAGTGTGGGTAGAGGTAGTTCAGTGGAGAGCATCTGAATGGTGTGTTGGGTCCTTGTCAGGAGAGGAGGAATTTTCATTATCGTAGCCTTAGACTAAGGGATTGTTGGTAAATTAAGAAGAGAATTAAGATATACAGATTAAACATAGGTTCATTAAATAAACACTGTCTGACAGATACCAAGCTAACATTCACTAGTATCTTGTAACCAAAAAGCCCATATAATGATTTTTTTTGTTGTTTTGCTTATTGAGTCTTTTAAGAAAATCTTAATATTAACTGACTCATTTTTATAATTATATGTAAAACTGGTATATTGGATAAAACTTCTGAAACCAGACTACTATCATTTTTCTTCCTAAAAAACTTTGTATTATTTAATAAGATGATATATTTTGTAGGTATATATTAAATGCCCATCTAATCCATTACATACACAATTAATATTATGATACACTAAAGTGTCTTTGATGAATGGACTAGTATTATAATGCACAAAGCATTCCATGGCTAGAATGAAAGGGTGTAGCTAGACAAGGGTATTCAAATCTCATTTGTTCTGCAGATTTTAAGGAAGTCAAGTCCCATGTACATCAAAACCATGAAAGTAGAAAAATAAATCTCCTCTACTGGTGTCTATGTTCTTAAGTATCAGCAAGAATGCCGTTATACCTCAGAGAGCAATGCCGTCAGTAACTGGTTAACCATACTCTAGTCCCTTCAATTCTGCTTTCTAGATAGATTTCTATAGAATTGCCTAGCACATGTCTCTGGAAATCTTTAATTTTAGAATAGGCATAAGCTTGCATACTGCAGAGAATTGTTTTGAAAATTAAATAGAAAAGTATGTAAATGTACTCTGGTAAATGTCAGAAAACATTCAAATCTAAGTCATTGTTATTGTCATGGGCAAAATATAGAAACTATGGAAATTGTTATTGTCATGGGCAAAATATAGAAACTATGGAAATTAAGATTTATATGGTAAATAGTTTCATAGTAAACCTTTTAAACATGGAAAATACTCTATTAATCTTAAGAAGCAATTTAGAGGACTGTGTAAAATGTAGAAATATTAGTACAAAATCATAAATAAATGTATCTATGCATATATGTTTCTATTCATATCAGAAAAGATAAACTTTTCCTGTAAGAAGCCTAAGCAGTTGGGATTACAATCTGGAAGTTAAATACTCCTTTCAAGGACCAAATTATTCTGCAAGTCCGAGAAGGATTATAAAGTTCTGATATGAGTCAAAGGATTTATATCTTGCTTCTAGGGGACAATGGTGCAGATGGTTATCAATCTAGGGTTTACATATTGATTAGAAAGAGAACAGATCAGTGATACCCTACTGTGATTCTGTTCTCTATAAAACTCCTTAGCTTCTCCTTGAAACCCACTGTATATATAGTTAGTTCTAGTGTTTAGGCTAAATTCAGAAAGAATGGAGCAATATAATCTAACACAGATGAAATTAGATTACCATGTGTCACAATAATATTCATCTCATTGACTTTTCAAATTGTCATGGAACATCTGCTTCATGGAAAGTGGTCTAGTCTCTCTTTAATATGACCACACATATTACCTGTGTGTATCACACAATTGGTTAGACAGATCAACATGGAGGCTTTTAGAAAAACGTTATGAATGGAACAGGCACTTCAAACCATAATTTCCCCCATTACACCATCATTTCTGTAGAGAAACATGCAACAAATTCCAGAGCCAAGGTGTATACTGAGCTTTCTTATATAATTTTGAAAATCTGAAGATACCAAAATAAGGTATTGTATTCAATTTATAAAATAGTAAATTTATAAAAGGATTGTAAAAGAGAGTACAAACCCCAAAGGAGGTAATTCCATAGACTACAAATGCATTTTAATGAGCTTTCGTATCATATGTAGAAAACACGAACAAATTCTATTATACCACTGTGGTCAACACATATAACTTTGTCCAGGCCAGAAAAGATACAGACGTAGCAAAGAAGCATAGTAACAAGTATATATATGCCTGTGAATTAAACAAAATATGAATCATTTTCACTGTTGTGACAGGTAAATTCTCTTTTCAGAATTCATCTTATCGGACTTACGCTATAATCAACAACAAACTCTTTGGAAAAGACATGAAGGCTTTTTTTCTTTCTTTCTACTTTTTTTTAGTGGTCTAATTTTCTTATAATTAGCAGATATTTTAATAATTAAAATTTAATTTTAACACAACATAAGGTCTAATTAAAATTCTTTTTCTAAAAGCATGCAAGAATGTAACATATTTCTGTCACAAAATCGCACCTACTCCTCTGACTTTTGGCATTATATATTTAAGTGCGCTTTCTCTCCTGGGCCCTTTCCTTTTATTTCCCTCCTTTCTTTTCTTGGCTTTATTTTGGCTTTTGCTATAAAAATTTCCTTAAATTTTAATCCTCGCGTTGTCAAATAAGGGCAAGGAAAATCTCAAACAATATGCCTCAGGCTATGTTTTTTTTTTTTTTTTCTTAATGATTGGAGTTCTTATATGGTGTTAGAAAATTACTATTTAGGACTGTGTAAGTAGACTATATTCCAAAGTAAAGAAATCATTAATAATAAAATACTAAAAAGGAACAGTTATATTACAAAATAAATCTACCAGGCTTACAAAGAAAACAAATTTGCAACAGCCACCTGCTGTGGAGATGGGGCAGTAATCTCAACAGCAGGAAATAAAAGGGAAGAGAAAAGAAAAAGACAAAAGCACAGACATTAAAAAAGTAATTAAAACACTTATCTCCATCGACATACATAACGAAAACAACCTCCAACCAACCACCTAAACACATACTCTTTTGAACTGCACAGCAAGCAGTGACATTAAAGCTGCCACCATAAACACACATTCTGTAGAAGAAGATCCCTTAAAAATGTAATCTCGAAAGTATCACTAATGTGTTAATCACCAGTAAATGTACCACATTTCCACTGCACTGTATTAGTTACTTTCTCAAAGGTATTTTTTAAATTGTACTTTTATGGTTTTATTCAAATAAATTCTTGAATACAGGCACTGGTAACCTCCTTATTTGTAATTGTTCTTGTATGTTCTGTGCTACTGTGAGAGTTAAGAATTATGTGTATGAAACTTTATGTAATAATTCTTAACACAATATACATTTAGATAACGCATTTAAACAGTTTTCTTTAGAACTCAAATTATCTTTGTTATAGTGCTGGGATGAAATGAGGTGAAATGCAATGTGAGATGGTCATGGATTAAAACAAGCGAAAGAGAAGATGCAGTTTGAATTGTCAGGTGTGCCAGGGCCTTCTGAAACAATGCAAGTCCAAGAAGGCAAGTAGCAGACTCTGAAATAAAGACCACGCACAAAGCATGCTTGATGGTTCTTCTCAGCTGCAGGAGCTTGTTTTTTTCCATCTATGTGATTCCCCTAGGCATGTCTAGGAAGCAGCATAGACCTGCTGAATTCAGAATTAGATCCTTCTCTTGGGCTCCTAGGTCTGTTATTTATCTATTAGAAGTCAAAAGATAAGGCATTACTTTAAACCTCAATTTCTTCATCATTAAAATGAGAAGAGATACAAAACTCTATCTTCTTATCGAATCCTTTTGTGGAGAAGTAGGCATTACACAGCTCTGTGTTGCTAAAGCAGTGTGTTCAAAGGTGTTAAGTGTAATTCACAAGCAGAGATACTGGTTACGCGTCCCTACAATTCTTGCATTTTGTGAAGGTGTTCACCACGCAGGTTCATTTTGTTTTAAATATATTCTCAGGACATGCTTAGCATAATAGGCAGCATGTTAGTCTCATTAGCGTGTTTTTCTCATGTACATTAAATGATAAATTGCTGCCCAAATTTCTTTACCTGACTCTACATCATTATTTTCATTTATAAGTTTCCCAAGAAACTACTTACTTCAAAAGCTATTTGGAAAAAAATATGTAATAAAGAAAAAACATTAAATCAGTTCCATGTTTAAATATACTTGGAATTTATTTAGTATTACTAAGATGTTTTTGAGTAAAAGGTTTAAAATAGATTATTTTGGTAGGAGTTCAAAATATTCCAGTGGATGACACTTTTCCGAAAGTCATTCTTCAGCTGGCAAGGTGGTCCAGGGGAAAATGTGCCTACTGCCGTACTGCACTGGGAGTCCCTAGGACTCACATTGAGGAAGCAGAGAACACTGACTCCCACAAGGTGTCTTCTGACCTCCACTGCACACTGCGGTGTGAACACACACACATACACACTTGCACACAAAATTAATAATCTAACAATTTTTTTTTCAAAAACTGAATCTTTTTTCTTTTTTTTTTCTTTTAAATTTTTCAAGATAAGGCTGAAGACAGTACATATAGGAGCTGTAGAATGAACAAGGAGAAATCATGTTGGTGCTGATTTCAGAGACTCATGTCCACTGGTTAGAGTTCATGGTACTGAAAGGTGCTGGGCATGCTACCAGAAGGAAAAAAAAAAAAAAATCAACCTTACCCAGATGTGAATCCAGTGAACCACAATAACAACTGGCCTGGCAAAAAATGACCAGTGGTGCAATAGAGGCTCAAATATTATGAGAATAACCAATCATTCTTTAATTGGATTTAAAGTCTGTGTTCTAAGATGGACCCCATAACTGACACTGGTATCAGGCTTAGGAACCTGGAGCTAGTTCAGGTCACAGGACATAGGGAAAAACCTAATACTAGATTTCTATGAAATAATTACCATATTAAATAGACTTTAAAAAATGTTTTATTATTTTTATTTTATGTATATGAGTGTATGCCTGCATGTACATGAGTGCATCTGTGTCGTGCAATGCTGTGGAGGTCAGAAGTGGGTGTGGATTCCCCTGGAACTGGAGTTAAGGGCAGTTTGTAGCTGCCATGTGGGTGCTGGGAGTCAAACCCAGGTCCTCTGCAAGAGCAGTCAGTGCTCTTAACCGCTGAGCCATCTCTCCAGCCCCTTAAATTGACTCTTAATGACAGATTGTTATACCCATAGATAAATGAATCTTACAGGTGTGATTTTTTAAAATGTTTTGAAGATCTGTTAGAAACAGAAAATTTAAGCCTACTGAAACACATATAAATAAATGTGAGTACCTCTGTATAGCTGCTGGCTATATAACGAGAATCATAGTGCCAGGCATGGAAAACCTCTCTTTGAGTTGTTGGTCATGGTAGCTCAAGAGACTCTTAGAATAATACAGGCTATTGCCACAGTCCTTGACTGGCTTCTAGAAGTTAATACCCTATTGCTGAAGATAGGACATATTTCAGACACAGGTTATGGAACAATTGAGCTGGAATTGATCTGGAAGCCTCCTTCCTTACTATCAGAAGATACTATGAAAGCTGCCAAGACAGAAAACTAATAAATGATCACACCCAGCTGGAAAAATCTATGAACCATAACAATGACTGGCCAAGCAAACTAGCTCTAGTGGTACAGTAGTGACATGTTTTTCTTGGGATTAATCAATATCCATCTGATTAGAGTTAAGGCCCACTTGATGGGAGGGAAATCATGTGGTACTATAAACATAGCCAAGTACACATTGCTGGAGAGGTCATAGATCCTAGAGAAAAACCTATTCTTGTTACTTCCCTAGATTAAAATAATTTCTTATCATATTCTAAATACGTATCCTTTTATTTACAAACACGTACGTCTCACCATTCATAAAGACAAACTCACTTAGGAAACTCTAAAAAAAGTTTTTAAAGAATGTTTGTTTTTAAACTTACTTAACCATTTATTCATGAATATTTATTGTATGCCAATACATGTTATACAATATATTAGGTGTTGGGAATACATAGGTGTATGTGTAAATTCTAGTGTAATGGGAAGAAGATAAAAAGTTAAAATTTTGAATCCAACCAGCTACATGATAGGAGAAAGGGATGCATAAAGTGGAGCGGGAGCTGCCAAAGGGAGACCCCATAAGCTAACTGCACACCATAAAGCAATTCTTGTTCTGCAAACAAGTCTGTCTGGGACCACCATAAGCTCCCAAATCATAAAGTGGTTTCAGCTCTGCAAACAGGTCTTGTTTTGCAAACAAGTCCTTGGAAACTCTTATTACCCTTATGGTGTGGGGAAAGCAGGCCCTGAATCCTTTACAAATCCCCCACCCAACTCCCATGACTCTATTTACATACACAGAAGTACTTAAACTCCCCTGTTGTTTGACTGGTGTGGGTACCGAAGACTAAGCTGGTCTGTGGTCACTCCTCATTAACTAATAAAGGTCACTTTGTATCTTTGAGGCTGGTTGCTTTACTTTTCTACCTGCACCTCTTTTATACTCCTAATCCAACATTAAACCCAGGAAAGAGTTAGAACTCCTAATTCTAACATTTAATGCCAAAACCCAGCAAAGAGTTCTCAGTTTAAAACTCCCAATCCTAACACTGCCAGAGACTGCGGAGCACCAGGACCAGAGACAGCACACATCAGCAGCTGAATCTTGAGACACTCAGGCCAATGTCCAGTTGCAGCTGGTGGGGAAAAATGGCCACCATGTTCTATCTGAGTGGCGCTAAAGGACAGTCAGGGCAGCAGAAGAGAAAGAACAGGGACAGAAAAATTAGAAAATTGCAAATCACCTGTCTGCCACCATGAAGGATCAGTTAAGTATGAAGGATCAGTTAAGTGACACAGGAGTGTATGGGATTTATGCCAAAGAGACATTCTAGCAAACAAGATCAACTTTACCTTCAGTGGCAAAGTGGGAACAGTGTGTAGAGCCGATTTTCAGGCAGGGAATGGAAGGAAGTAGGTCATGTTAAGGCATGCTGCATAAATCCAGATGAGAGGGAAAAGCATCCCTTGTACTCTTCCAACTTCAAGACTAGCACTGCACTCACATGGCTTTACGGGGTATGAGGCCTCAGGGAAAGCATAGCTTTCCACCATGGGGTGACAGTTTCACTGAAGGATAAAGTCATTTAAATGATGCATTTATGTTAAGACAAATATGATGGTCTTGAAGAGAGAATGCAAATTTGGAGTGAAATTTCAATATTTCAAAGAAAATTTAAACACAACATTTAAAGCTGTGCCTAAAGATGTGCTCCTGTTCCCTAGAGATATGATTTTACTCTCTTTTCCTATTACAGGATATTAACGGGGTGCAGAGGATGAATTCACACCAGGACAGTGACAGTGGAGATGCAGAAGAATAAAAACATAGCCTTAGGCCATTTCGTAGTTAATTTCATAGGATTTGGTAACCTGAGGCTATTGGGAGGAAAGGGAGAGCCAAAGTCAGAGCTGACTCACTTCCAGCTTTAGTGAGACCTCAACACTGATGAACCTAATTGTGGCCCAGAGAAGTGAAAGGGATATTCTAGCAGAACTTTGTTTTGTTTTGACTTCTTTAATGGGTGTGAGATAGACAAGACAGTTCTCTATGTGATAAGCAAGTAAAAGTATAAACATGAAGCTCAAGAGAGAAATGTCTTCACAAACAGATTTAGAAATTATCAGCAAGCGGATGGTTCTAGATGGAAGAATGTTAGCATGTTAAACCAAGGAGAGTGAACACAAAACAGAAACCGAAACAGAAACAAAGGTCAAGGTTGGAGCTCAAGTAGCAACTTCAACTTCAAGGGAGGGAAATATTGGGGGAGCTAAAATGGATACTGATAAAAGTTCACAAGATTAGGGGAGAGTGGTAGGTTCATTAAAACTAAGAAAAGAAAGTGGTGCTTCAAACTTTCTTAACTGCAGAAGAAAAATTGACACCAGAAATTAAGAATCATTTAGTGTATAAAAATAAATACTATAAAGTATAAAGAAGCAACTGTCTCAAAGAAATATTTTTGCTTTATGGATTATGGAAATATTTTTATATTTGACAATTGTTTTTCTTGGTTTCTCAGTTTAATAAAAGACAACTGACCTACGATGAAGTATAGAAACGCTATAATCAGAGGAGGTCTGTTGAAAGAGATTATAAACCAGAGCAAAAACAACAAAAGTGCAAATATTAAATCAGCTTTCAGTATCAGTGAGTTCTGCATCTGTGGGCTTCCACCAACTCCTGGTATGAAACACTTCAGAAAATTGCAGTGGTATTGACTATGTGAATACATATGCCACATCCTTCCCCAAAACACATAAATTGCTAATAATATAATTTATGAAATAGAAATTATTGACAATTATATAGTTTTGATAATTATAATTATTTACTTGTATTTATATTACATTACGTGTAACCTAGAAATGATTTAACCTTGACAGGACGTTTGTGTTGGTTTATGCTAATTTTAAAAATATTTTATTTTTATTTTATGTGTATGAGTGTATTGCCTGTATGTGTGCAAGTGCACCTGTGTTGTGCAATGCCTATAGAGGTCAGAAGAGACTGTTGGAGCCCCTGGAATGAGTTTAGATGTGGGTGCTGGTAATCGAACCCAGATCCTCTGCAAGGGCTGCCAGTGCTCTTAAATGCTGGGCCATCTCTCCAGCCTTGGTTTATACTATTTTGTATGAGAGAATTGAGTCTCTGTAAACCTCAGTATTTGCAGAGGGTCCTGGGACCAATCTTCCCTCCATTCTTAGCACTGCATTGCTAATCACAATTGAAATGAAGCAAATCGAAAAAGAAAAGGGGGTGGAAAATCCTACAATGAGGTCCTCCTTGCAAATTGTACTAGTGATGAAAGTAACCAGTGTTTGGGAAAACAGATTTTTTTACAGGGAGAAAAAGTCATGTGCCTTCTTAGGAGTTGGTATGTATGGACAGCATGTTCTTTTTTTTGAAAATTATTTATTTAATAACCACATACTTAGAAGAAGCACTTCATTACAACAGCATTGACATACTCAATAACAATTTCCTGAGGTAAGATGCATCTCTTTCAAAATTGGCTGTAAATTTTTAGGTTTAGTAACACACTCCAGAGCAAGAATACACCTCTTTCACAAGTGGGTGCAAGTTTCTAGGTTCACAGTTGAATTAATATGGTTATACAATATTGAACTCAGTATAAGCCCTGTAAGACATAAAATTGAATGAGTTTTTAACCTTTAAAAAAGATCTCCATTTCATTTTAGAATATA
>NW_008338999.1:3835786-3840224 GCF_000622305.1 Nannospalax galili
TCATTAGAGCCCTTACACTCCGATATCCCTGCTACTGTCTGCTGTGTGTCGGCACCCCCAGCCATTCCCCACTACTTGCCCTTCTGGTGAATCTAGTCAGCCTATCTAGAGGTCTTTGTTTTAGGAGGGTCAGCTGTTCCTCATCTAGCAGCAATCAGTTGTCAATATTCCTTTAGTTAAGATTGGGGTCTGCTTTTCATTTTCCCAGTTCTATGCTGGGTTACTATCTGGGAGTCCCTTTGGCCACCCTGGCCAACAACTCAAAAGAAGGTATCGCCTGTCTGGCATGTAGCCTTTAGCTAAACATATGGACTCTTAAGAAATTATATTGGCCCCTTTAATCTTTGGTTATACTTTTCTTTTGGGTGTTTAAGGCCATACAGTTGGCTATTCTTATGAAATTGTTTTGTTAAGAATTAAGAATTGCAAAGCCACTTTAACTAATTTGTGAATGAATAGTCCCAAATGGATGTAACTAGACTGAATAATATTTTATTGGAACGCCATCAGAGAGTCATCTCTTACAACCTTGAAGAGATCCATTAAACCTGAGTCTTGGGACAGGGGAGGTGCTGTTCCTCTTCCAATGGCTTTGAAAATCCCTCAGAAGAGGGTATTCGCAGGGTGCTCTCTTGGCCACATGTAATCTGATCTTTAAAACCAAAACCAAATAATGTCTCCAGGACAGGAGAAACATTTGGTGACGAAGGTGACCCTTAGGTTTGCTGCTGGCATCTCATCAATTAGCTGTGTGATGTGCAGCTCTTCGGTCTCCAACTCCTGAGCCTCTTCCCTCACCTACCAAGTGAAAGTTGGAGTACTCACCCGAGCTGTTTGAGTGTGCTGAATCACTACACATTCATTCATGTGGGAGAAATTGAACTAATATTAATAGAAATCATTTTCATTTTAAGTAGGGCACATTACATAGGTTAGCTGTCTAGTCTCTTTACCCTTTGTTCCATAAAGAAACTATAGTAAGAGTAGATTGTGGATTAAATCAGGGAAATCAAATTGGGATTCCACATTGCTCTTTGGAAACTAGTTAGCTTCTCTATGAGCTATATAACACCCACACATTCACAAATTAAATTAGATTCATGCACCTAAGCTACTCTATACCATAATATAGAGAGCATAGATTTTGACAGCATCAATTTTAAAATCTCCCATTTTAAGTCAGTGTAAAATAATGGATTACATCCCAAATGCCTTTGGTTTAATGAACTGAGCAGTCAGTGAGCGCTTTAGTACATTTTTGTCAGCTTCCGTATAGATTATTTCTATTCTGATCTAACATCTTAGGGACTTACTTGCTGTTTTGTCACTATATCCTACAGAATACAAAGGAAATGAAATGGAAACTTGTTTAACTGATATTTTCACCACAAAGTACCCTATATGCATGCACAACTTTAGATAAACTCAGCATTAATGAATACTCATATAACTTAGGGTTATGGAGTATTCTGTTACTTAAGAATATTTTCAATATATTTGAGCCATGCTACAAATCTATGAACTGGTTATAATCTTGTCCATTTACAAATGAGTAAACTGAGGCTCAGGGCAGAAAACTAAGCTTGCTAAAATCTCACAGTGTTAAAGCAAGACTTAAGCCAATCTAAATTCAATACACAATTCTTCCATAATTCTGTAAAATACATATGAGAATGATACATAATCTTTCTAGTAGGGAGAAAATACTAGAGATTCAACCTAGTCTGACAATTAGGCACACGCAGTTTTATTCACAACAAAGAAAGCAGACTTGAAGGGTTAGTACATTATTATTCATATATCACCCTCCCTACACTACATTTTCAGATGATTTTTGAGTAAGCCATACCTACTTATGTTTAAATGATGTCTTGTAAAAGGATCCTCTACCACACTATTCATTTGTTTAACATGCAGATCTACTATGACAAACCTATCATCAATTCATTTTGAGGAAAGGGTAATAATTAAAGCGTTATTTTCCTTCTTTCACTGCAAGTCATTTGACCTGTGTTAAATCAAGTATCAAATGTTCATTCATTATTTCCACATGAAGGATTCTGCCAGCTCAAAAAAGTATAAATCTTTATTTGTCAAATTTAAAACCATTCCTGTCCCAGATGCCATCCAGGCTCACAGTTCTTTTTTTTCTTAAAGGTAGCAAAATATTGTCAAGCCACACAACATCTCCTCAGTCTCAGATCAGCCCCTGACTCAATAGTATTTCTAACTTGTAAGTGCGTGGTTAAGGGTAACAGAAGACAAGTGTGGTCTTCCTTAACTACATTAAGCTATGAGAGTAAAGGAGAATCCCTTGTGCAGCCTGTGATCAATTTTAATCTCTGGACGAGGAATAGAAGAATGGAACTCCTGATTCTGGATTCATCGTGAAAGGAGAATATAGATGTGTTGATCTGCAGCAGGAATGAAAGATTTAATTCAAATGGAATTCCAGGAAAGAATACATCTAAACTGTTATTCCCCCTCATCATCCTCGCTTCTTCTGGGGCTTCTATTGACAGAACCAAAAACGGGAAAAGTGCACACAAGGCTGCCTTCATGGAAATACAATCAACTAACTGCAGAAAAGACCTCAGAACACTTTGTTTTCTGACTGCACCGTTTAAAGTGCAATTAGGTTTTTATTTCAAATTTCTAAAATTTTTATAATTTCATAATTTTTATACTCTCAAATCTTTTGTAATTTGGTGCTCAATTTCTTCATATGAAATTATTAACTTATAAGTAATGAGAGAATGCAACATTTACTACAAATCATGACCAGCTGTTTCTAAAAGGGAACACTTGTACACTTGGAGGAAATTAAAGTGTAAATTGTCGATAATGTCCAAAAAAGGAACGATCACCATGCACATGTTTTTATCTCTATATCTAAACCCATACCTCTGTACATACACATATATCTGTATGATAATACATTAAAAATAGGGGCTGGAGAGATGGGTCAGAGGTTAAGAGCACTGACTGCTCTTGCAGAGGACCCGGGTTTGATTCCCAGCACCCACATGGCAGCTACGAACCATCCTTAACTCCAGTTCCAGGGGAATCCGAAGCCCTCTTCTGACCTCTGCGGCATTGCATGACACAGGTGCACTCACATACATGCAGGCAATACACTGATACACATAAAATAAAAATAATAAAAATATTAAAAAAAATACAGTAAAAATAAATGCACATCTATTCTTATTTTTCTATAAACATAAAATGTAAAATGTTTCATTGTTCACAGAAGAGTGAATATAAGGTACTCCTAGACTCTACAGGGATAATCCATGTAACTATAAAGTGAAGCTTCTATAATTACAATGATTTCTTATCAATATTTAAGCAAAATTTCTATTTTCATATAATTACCATCCAGAACACAGCGGATTGTGAACATCCACAATGCACTGTGAGCTGTGGGAATGGACAGGAATTCCAGGACCTGGACCTAAGTCTGTACCTCAGCCCTGCTACTTTACAGCTGTGTGATCTTAAGCAAGGTTCCTTAATACCTTTTTAAGCACAGGACTTTCATCTGTAAAATAAGAGTAAGTTTCTCCATAGCACTGAGATTATTAGGATTTTGTAATTAAAGCAGAAAAAGTAGGCAAACCTAGATGTGTTTGAGGTACTCAATTGGTCACTTATTAAGTGTTAGCCACAGTAAAATGTATTCTGGCTCACTCATTCATTGCTTCATAAACATTGGTTAAGTGCTCTGGGTGTCACAAGGACTGTGTTAGAAAATAAAGATGAGCCAAACACTTTAACAGTCTGCCTGACCTTGGCAAGTTGTTTAACTTCTTCTGGGAATCAGCCTTTGCATTTACAATTAGAATACTAATATTTATCTTGGAGAACTGCTGTGAGGATGAAATGTAATTAATTATGTGAAGTGCCCATCATAGCCCCAGCTACATAACAGAGATGGCCAGTATAAATTCACTGAATCAAAGAATGAAAACAGTGACAGAAAAGATGGATGAATAGATGAATGGTATGGAAACATGAATGGATGGATGAGCTAGAACAATAAATGGATAGATGGATGAATGAATGTATGGATGGAATGGACAGATGCATGGATGAATGTATCAGTGAATGGATGGGATGGATGAATGGATGGATGGATGAGTGAACGGATGGATGAACAGATGAGTGGATGAGTGAATGGATAGAATGGATGAATGGATGGATGGATAAATGGATGGATGAGTGAATGGATGAGATGGATGGAGGATGAGTGAATGGGTGAGATAGATGGATGGATAGATGGATGGATGAATGAATGGATAGGATGGATGAATGGATGGATAGATAAGTGAATAGATGGAATAGATGGTTAGATGGATGAGTGAATGGATGGGATAGATATATGAACTTATGGGTGGAATGATAGGGGAATGGATAGATGAATATATATATATAT
>NW_008338999.1:3840773-3841702 GCF_000622305.1 Nannospalax galili
GGAAATGAAAAAATACAACAACTATCAGTTCAGAGCTGAGAGTGATACATAAAATTTGAATACTGAGCCAGCAGGATGACTCAACAAGGAAAGGTGGCCTCCTATGCAACCTGAGGTCCTGAGCTTGGTAGCTGTGATCCATATGCTAGAAGGAGAGGTTGTCTGACCTCTACACATCCCACATAGTATGTGTATACCTCCTTACTTACACATAAAATAAAGTGTGAAAAATAATGAATATTACTGGCTTTAAAATTAAAATAGGTAAATTAAGTTTTCTCATGAACTCTTGAATATGGAAATCAGTATCTAGTGAAAGTATATATATTTCGATAGAGCTTTTATAAAACCTGGCTTATCTCTATTGTGTGGTGAAGTCATACCTCCAATTTGTCAGTAATAATGAACAAGTATTCTTTAAAAATATTTTCTTATTTCAGGCCAGGCATGGTGGTGCATGCCTTTAATCCCAGCACTTGGGAGGCAGAGGAAGGCAGATCTCTGTGAGTTGGAGACCACCCTGGTCTACATGGTGAGTTCCAGGTCAGCTGGGGCTACAGGGAGACCCTGTCTCCAAAAGACAAAAAAATAAATTTTCATAAAATGTATTTTGATCATATTCAGACCCATCCCCAATCCACATGGTAGCATCCCCCAACTTTGGGTCTTCAATTTTGTTCTGCTGACCTGTGGCTCTATTTTTCTGCCAGTACCATGTTGTTTTTATGGCTATAGCTCTGTAGTACAGCTTAAAATCGGGTACAGTAATCCCCTTGGCATTGCACTTAGTGCTCAGGGTTGCTTTGGCTATCCGAGGTCTTTTGTGCTTCCATATGACTCTTAGGATTGTTTTTTCCAATTCTGTGAAGAATGTTGTCGGGATTTTATTGGCATTGCATTGAATCTATAAATGGCTTTTGGTAGGATGG
>NW_008338999.1:3841815-3842845 GCF_000622305.1 Nannospalax galili
ATGTCTTCCTCAATCTCTTTATTGAAAAATTTAACATTTTCATTGTAGAGCTCTTTAATGTCTTTGGTCAGGTTTATTCCAATATATTTTATTTATTTATTTATTTTTGCAGCTCTTGTGAAGGGGAGTGTTTCCATGTGCTCTTTCTCTGATTGCTTGTTATTGGTATAGAGAAACGCTTCAGACTTTTGTAGGTTAATTTTGTAACCTGCCACATTAATGAACTTGTTATTAATTTCAAGGAGTTTTCTGGTGGAATTTTTGGCATCTCTTAGATATAATATCACATTATTTGCAAAAACGGATAATTTGATTGCTTCTTTTCCAATTATTACTCCTTTAACTTCCTTCTCTTGTCTTATTGTTCTTGCAAGAGTTTCAAGCACTATGTTAAAGAGAAGTGGAGATAGTTGACAGTCTTGTCTGGTTCCTGATTAAAATGGGAATGCTTCCAGTTTTTCTCCATTTAGAATGATGTTGGCTGAGGGTTTTTTGTATATGGCTTTAATTATGTAGAGGTATGTTCCCTCCAGTCCAATTCCCCCTAGGACTTTGAACATAAATGCATGTTGAATTTTGTCAAAAGCCTTCTCTGCATCTATTGAGATGACCATGTGGTTCTTGTCTTTGAGCCCATTTATATGATTTACGATGTTTATTGACTTACATATATTGAACCATCCCTACAACTCTAGAATGAAGCCGACTTGATCATGGTGAATGATATTTTTGATGTGTGTCTGTATGCAGTTTTCAGGTATCTTGTTGAGAATTTTTGCATCTATGTTCATTGAGGATGTGGGTCTATAGTTTTCTTTTTTGGTTATATCTTTACCTGGCTTTGGTATTAGAGTGATGCTGGCTTCTTAGAAGGAATTTGGAAGTTCTCCCTCCATTTCTATCTTTTTGAATAAATTAAGTAGTACTGGATGTAGATCTTCTTTAAATGTCTGGTAGAATTCTGCTGTAAATCCATCTGGTCCTGGGCTTTTTTTAGTCGGGAGGTTTTGTATTACTGTTTCAATTTCTT
>NW_008338999.1:3842941-3850418 GCF_000622305.1 Nannospalax galili
CAGGTTTTCAAATTTAGTAGCATATGGATTTTTAAAGTATTCCCTTATAATGTTCTGTAGCTTTCTGATGCCTGTTGTGATGTTTCCCCTTTCATCTCTGATTTTGTTGATTTGGATTTGTTCTCCCAGAGGTTTTGTTGTGTTGTACTGACTTTTTTGTTTAGTTCCAGGAATACTTTTATTTCTTTCTTAATTTCTCTTTTGACTCACTCATCATTCAGCAGTGTGTTGTTTAATCTCCATGTATTCATGTGGTGGTTAGGGCTTCTTCCGGTGTTGCTTGTAAGCTTTACTGTATTGTGGTCTGATAGAATGCATGGAATTATTTCAGTCATTTGGAATTTGTTGAGGTTTGATTTGTGCTCCAGTATATGGTTGATTTTGGAGAAGGTTCCATGGGGTGCTGAGTAGAAGTATGCCCTTTGCAGCTTCAGTGGAATACTCGGTAGATGTCTGTTAGATCCATTTGATATATGGTATTGTTTAATTCAGATGTCTCTGTGTTAACTCTTTGCCCCGTTGACCTATCTAATGGAGACAGTGGGGTATTGAAGTCCCCTACTATTAATGAGTTGGGATTAATCTAGATCTTAAAGTCCTTCAGTATTGTTTTTATGAAGTTGGGTGCACCAGAGTTTGGTGAATATGTGTTCATGATTATAGTATCTTCTTGATTTATTGTTCCTTTGATCAGAATGAAGTGGCCCTCTTTATTGTTCATTTGATTAGAATGAAGTGGCTCTCTTTATCTCTTCTGAATAGTTTTAGTTTAAAGTCTATTTTGTCAGATATTAGAATTTCTATGCCTGCTTTTTTCTTAGTACCAATTGCTTGGCATTTTTTTTCCATCCTTTCACTTTAAGATAGTGCCTGTCCTTGAAAGTGAGGTCAGTTTCTTGCAGACAACAGAAAGATGGGTTTTGTATCTTAATCCATTCACCTAGTCTGTGTCTTTTGACTGTGGAGTTCAGTTCATTAATGTTTAAAGTTATTAATGAAAGATGAGCACTGAATCCTGTCCTTTTTATTTCTGTTTACATGTGTGATATAGTTGTAATTTTCCACAGTTATACCTTCATTGAATTTCTTTCCACAACCCCTTGGGTATAGTCCTTCCTTTCTTCAGCTCTTTGTGTTGATTCCAGAACTCTCTGAAGGGCTGGTCTTGTGGACATGAATCCATTCATCCTATTTATGTCATGGAAGATTTTTATTTCCTCTTTGACTATAATAGACATCTTGGCTGGGTATAGTAATCTGGGTTGGCATCTGTGGTCATTTAAAACTAGGAATGCTTTGTTCCAGGCTCTTCTGGCTCTCATAGTTTTCACTGAAAAGTCATCTGTAATCCTCATGGGTTTTCCTTTATATGTGACTTGTTGTTTCTCTTTTGCTTCTTTCAGAATTATCTTTGTTTTGTATGTGTAGTGTTTTTACTATGATATGCCGTGGAGAGTTTTCCTTTCTGGTCCTGTCTGGTTGCTGTTCTATATGCCTCTTGTATTTGTATGGGCATGTCTTTCTTTAATTTTGGGAGATTTTCTTCCACGATTCTGTTGAAGATCTGGTCCATGCCATTATCTTGGGATTCTTCTCCTTTCTGTATGCCTATGATTTATAAGTTTGGTCTTTTTATGGTGTCACACAATTCATGCATATTCCATTCCTGTGATTTCTTAAACTTTTCATACTCTTTGCTTGTGTGGTCCAATTCGTCCACTTTATCTTCCAGTCTTGATAGTCTGCTTTCCATTTCATGCATTCTTTTCATGAGGCTTTCTCCTGTCATTTGTGTTCTTTAAATTCACTGAATTCTTTTATCATGTTTATAATTGTTCTTTTGAGTTCCATGTCATGCATTATCTCTAGGGGGTTCTCATTGTACTCTTCTAGAGGGCTATTGTTATTTGGTGCAGATATGTTATTTTGTTTTTTCATGTTATTTTTTCTCTGTGATTTTTGACATGTGAATTTCTTTTGTAGTTTCTAATTCTTGTGTGAGAGTCAGGCCTTCAAGTTTAGGTCTGCTTCTTTTTGTATACTTTATGTGTCCTTGCGGTTTACATTTTGGGCATGAAAGACTGGTTCCTCTAAGCTTCTAGTTCTCTCTTTTGATTTTTATATTGGAGTAGCCAGACTGCTTTTGTCTTCAGGAGTTCCCACAGCGGCCAAGTCAGGTGAGGATCAGATGCTATCAGGCTTTCTCCTAAGGTCTGGATCACTCCAAGAAAGGTTTTGATCTCAGGAATTTGGGGGTTGCAATGGCCTGGGAGGTGGGCCAAGGAAAGATGCTGATCTAGGGCAGCTGGTAGCCATGCCACCCAGAGTTGCAAAGGAAGATGGGGGCAGGAAGTGGCCCCAAGGGCCCCTGGGACTGCACTGTGGAGCTGGGTTGGTCTGGATGCAAAGGATCAGTAAGAGGAAAAGTCAGCCAGGGTGTCCAGGAAAGAGGCTGGAGGGTAGTGCAGGCCCAGGGAAGTACAGGGAGTTGAGGGCAGGGCCAGGCCCAGAGTGTTCCTGGGGACCCCAGAAGGAACTGAGTTTGTCTGGACGCAAAGGATCAGGTTGCAGTGGTTGTTCCCCAGCTGTCTGGGGCGCCAAGACAAAGAATGGGACAGGACCCAGCCTAGGAGGAGAGATGGGCAGAGGAGAGCAGAGGGTGAATGAGGCTGGGGGAGTCAAGGCACAGAGGGCGCCATCGACTTACCCTGGAGAGAGGACTGCGGGTCAGAGAGAGCTTTTGTTTAAACTTTTAAAAACTTTAAATTATATTTATGCATTGTGTGTGTGTGTGTGTGTGTGTGTGTGTGTGTGTGTGTGTGTGTGTGGTGCATGTGCAGTGAGCACGTGGAGGTCAGAGGACAACTTACAGGAATTTGTTCTGTATTTCCACTAAGAGCAGCTTTGTGATTAAACTCAGATAGATACTCCAGCTTGGCAGCAGACATCTTTAACCACTGAGTCATCTCACCAGTCACATAAGTTATGGCAAATATGTCTAACTTTTTTTTTTCTTGAATGGATGGTCAAAGGGTGAGGCACAAGAGGAGGAGGAGGGGACAGTCTTCTCCCTGTTAGGAAAGGCAGTCTGGTTGGAGAAGGTATACTGTTGTGTGCCACTGAGACTTCCTAAACATTTGCTTTCAATATTTGGCCTGCCAACCTGTTTCAACATTTGCTTGTTTATTTAACATGTATTTATGAATTAAATGGTAATTGGAAAGCACTAAAATATGAATGTAAATGTGTGTAATAAAATGTCTAATTCATAGATTACTATGTGCAAAGGACATGGCACAGAAATACAATAAACACTGCATATCACTACACATGATTAAGTATCAATAGTGAGTGAAGGCACAGGAAAGTAAATGAAACCAGATTCCTCAAACATACAGAGTCTTATCCAGAGCGGTAGGAGCTGCAGGCACTATGGATGTTGCAGGTACACTCTACACTTTTTCTTTAGACATAATGAAATAGGATAATTATGTTTGAATTTTCTTGTCTTAGATCATTTTTATTAAGCATATGGCTCAGTGAGCAACTTGTTTCTAACTTGTGACCATAGGGGCTGACAGCCAAATATGTTGTAAATAGAAATTTTATTTAGCATCTACTGTAAGCCTGCTTATTACAAGGGAATATGATTTGAAAATTTTTATTCAAGTGGGTTATCATTAAGTTGAGGACACTCCTCAAGCCTAGTTAAGATAAAAGACAGGTTTTTAAATGAGGTGTTTCAAGATTCTTACAAGAAACAGATGTCACTTACAAAGATTTTATTTATAAAAGAATACAGACAAATGAATGAATAAGGCACCAAGGAACTACAAGAAAAAAAATATTTGAACCTAGAAGAATTAATTCAGCATCAGTGTTTCTACTGAATAAAATACACATTTTCACTCTTGAGTTTTTGGTAGGTCCAGGGTTACTTTATTTGATTTTAATCCATGACATTGATGAGACAGTGAGGCAATTTCCAATTTAACCTGGGCAGAATAAAACCTCAAATTAATACTTTCTATGAAACCAGGGATAGCTAGAGATGAACCACACTTTAAGGATGACTGAGAAGGGCTTACAGAGGTAATTCTTACAGGACGGATGCATGGAGACTAGCAGCTCTATTCTCAGCCCTATTTCACTTTCATTTATAATGCAAGAATCATGACCACTGATCAAGATCAATCAGATGTACATGTTCCCCTACCCACCAAAATACACCTTCGTTATGTATTTAGAATCCCATTTAAACATAAATACACAAGACTATTCAATGTCATTGGCTGAAGAGATTTCAGATATCATCAAACCCCACTGTCTCGGTAATGAGGAAACAAAGGCTTAAACACTTAAAAATTCTTGTCTACTATAATCTAGTTTAGAACAAAGGTAAACTTGCAATTCAAAATGAATAGACTGTCTATAATCAAGCTGCCTCTCATTTCTGCCTTAACTATTCTTTAGAATTTCAAACTTATAAACCTAGTGTCATGTATTAGTTAGGATTCTGTGGCTTTGATAAAATACTAACCAAAATCAACTTGGGGAGGAAAGTATATATTTCCGCTTATAACTCTAAGATCACAGTCCATTGCTGAGGGAATTCAGTACAAGAGCTCAAGGCAGGAACCTGGAGGTTCCTAGGTGTGTCAAGTTGACAACCAAAGCTAATTATGACAGGCCATTATTGAGTTTTTCATATATACCTGAAAGAGCCCTTTAGAGTGCTAAACTGTGCAGTGCTATTTGATTATTGCTGTTATCTGTGCTTCAAACTAATAAAGACCTGAAGTCCAGTGTGTCATTGGAGTAACAGTACAAATGAATCAATGATATTCTGTTCTCTTTTTGTAAACTCTTAAAGGAAGGGCCCTGATTTATTTTTTCTATTTTTAAAAAGAATTTTATTTGTGGTCTGTGTGTGTTCATGTGTGTGTGTGTCCATCCAAGCACGAGTGTACATGCATACTCATGCATATGTGCATGCCACTACATGAATGTGGAGGGAAAAGGACAACTTTCAAGAATCATTTCTCTCCCACTATGTGGGTGCTGAGGACTGAGCTCATGTCATCAGGCTTGGCATCCAGTGCCTTTACCTGATGAACCATCTCACTGGCCCTATGTCTATATTCTTCTGGCCTAGGGAACTGTAAATATTAAGCAAATGTCAAACGAATGTAGAAATGGTACATTCAGTTATTTTACTATAATTTATTTCCACATATTTCTCAGAATAGGGATGTGTGGATGAATCATCTTTTGTTTTGTTCCAGCACCCAAAGATTGAAATATAATTTTAAGATAATGAGATTGAAAATTATTTTACATCTAGAAGAAAATTTTTATTCAAAATTTTATCTTTTTGAGACAGATAGGATTACCTTCAGAAGACCAGAGGGACAACACAGAAAGCTGGATCATTGCATACTGTTCACTTAATTATTCATACAAACTACTTGGATGATATACTAAAACCAAGATTTCTAAGCATGTTGATATTATAAATCAAGGAATCACAAATATTGATAACCAGTTCAGCCCACATATCAGTTCAAATTACTTACGTGCTTAGTTAAGTATGTTAGCACAGAGGAAAAAATGAGTTTTTCAAGAAAAGAAAGTATATATCAAAATGAATGATTTGAAAAAATAATAAATGTAACTTTCACTTTCAGCTGTTAATGCTATAGGATCACAAAAACAGAGATATACACTTACACACACATATACACAAACACAAACACACACAAAAACATAAGCACATGCTTATGTCTTTAGACACATAAAGTATAAATTTATTAAAGCAGAGATTTGCCGTACAATTGAGAGTATGAAAAATCCTTTCCTTCCTTCCTTCCTTCCTTCCTTCCTTCCTTCCTTCCATCCATCCATCCATCCATCCATCCATCTGTTGTATGTTTGCTTGGTTGGTTGATTGGTTTTGATTTTCTGAGACAGAGTCTCATGTATAGTCCTTGCTGGCCTGGAAATTGCTATGTAGACCATACTGGCCTCAAATTTAGAGATCTTCCTGCTTTTGCCTCCTGAGTATTGGGATTAAAGGCATGTGCCCCCACACCCAGCTTTTTTCAAGATTTTTTTTTTCCTTCTTGTCCATTCTCTTTCCCTTCTCTCCCATTCTCTCTTTCCTCTTCATCATTGAAAGACTTAATTCTCAAATATTCGGATCTAACTTAACAATCTTGAAAAGATACATAAATTTACATGTTTAAAAAGCCCAAACTCCCTTTCTAAGAACCACAATACTCTGATTCCTCAGAACCTTTGAAAATGAGTGCATAGGAGTTCTAAATACATTCATGTTAAAATGCAGATATACTTGTTTCAGAATAATGCATTGATACAGACCACTAAGAAATGGCGGCTCTGGCGATGGCCCAGCCAGCCTGCCTCATACATGTTTGAAGGTTAAGATTTAAAAACTGATTAAAGACAAAACCGCTTTTAAAATGTCGCTAGAATTATAAAAGTAAAAACTAAATAAACATTTAATAAGCACATCCAAAAACAGCGATGGCAGAATAAACCATCAGCAAAATTAAATATAAGTAAATGGAAGTTATTAAATCCAGAAAACTGAAAGATGAAGAAAAATGGAAAAGGAAGAAAGTTTCAGAGACTTGTGAGATGATTTGAAACCGTGATATGTGGAAAAATATTCTTAAAAATTACAGAGAGCAGACCCACAGGCCTATCTCCAGGGTAAGTCAATCACGCCCTCTGGGCCCTGACTCCCACGGCCTCATTCACCCTCCCATCTCCCCCACCTGTCTCTCCTCCTAGCCTGGGCCCTGTTGCATTCCTTGTCTTGGTGCCCCAGACACCTGGGGAACGCCCAATGTTTCCTGGTCCTTTGCATCAAGAGCAACTCAGTTCCTTCTCTGGTTCCCAGGAGCACTCTGGGCCTGGCCTTGCCCTCACCACCCTCTACTTCCCTGGGCCTGCACTCCCATCAGCCTCTTTCCTGAACACCAAGGCTGACCTTTCCTCTTCCTGATCCTTGGCATCCAGACAAACCCAGCTCTTCAGGGCAGTAGCAGGAGCATTTGGGGCCACTACCCTCCACCATGTGCCTTTGATTCTCTGGGTGGGATAGCAACCAGCTGCCCTAGACAGGTATCTTTCCTGAGTCTGGCTCCCAGGCCAGGCCAATCCCCAAAATTCTGAGGCCAAATCTCTCCTGGAGGGATCCAGACCTTAGGAGAAAGCCTGAGAGCATCTGATCCTCATCTGACTTGGGCCTCTGTGGGAACTCCTGAGGAAAGAGCAATATGGCCACTACACTATAAAACAAAAGAGAAAACCGGAAGCTTAGAGGAACCAGCTTCATGCCGAAAAAGTAAACCACAAGGTCACATAAAGTTCACAAAAAGAAGCAGACCTAAACTTGAAGGCTTGAGTCACACACAAGAATCAAAAATTACAAAAGAAATTCACATGTCAA
>NW_008338999.1:3850492-3853182 GCF_000622305.1 Nannospalax galili
AGTATAATGAGAACCCCCGAGAGATAACACAAGACATGGAATTCAAAAGAACAATTATAAACATGATAAAAGAATTCAGTGAATTTAAAGAACACACAAACAAAGAAATCAAAGAACTGAAGGAAGATAGGGATAAACTTCTGAATGATATCAGAAAATAGTTAGAAATACTGAAGAATACTAAGGCTGAATGAAGAAGGAAATGAAACACTCAGTAAGCCAATCAAAAAAAACAGGATAAAGCCTCACCAATAGGATGAATGAAATGGAAAATAGAGTATCACAACTAGAAGACAAAGTGGATGAACTAGACCACTCAAGCAAAGACTAAGAGAAATTTAAGAATTCACAAGAATGGAATGTGTAGGAATTGTGTGAGACAATAAAAAGACCAAATTATGAATCATAGGCATACAGGGAGGAGAAGAATCCCAAGATAATGGCATGGACCAGATCTTCAACAGAATCGTGGGAGAAAATCTCCCAAAATTAAAGAAATACGTGCCCAACAAATACAAGAAGCATACAGAACAGCAAACAGACAGGACCAGAAAAGAAACTCTCCACGGCACATCATAGTAAAACCACTAAACATAAAAAACAAAGAGAAAATACTGAAAGCTGCAAAAGAGAAATAACAAGTCACATATAAACGAAAACCAATCAGGATTACAGCTGACTTTTCAGTGCAAACTATGAAAGCCACAAGAGCCTGCACCAAAGTATTCCCAGGTTTAAAAGACCACAGATGCCAACCCAGATTACTATACCCAGCCAAAATATCTATTATAGTCGAAGGGGAAAGAAAACTCTCCCATTATAAAATAGGCTGAAGGAATTCATGTTCACAAAACCAGCCCTTCAGAGAGTTCTGGAAGCAATACAAAGAGCTGAAGAAAGGAATGACTATACCCAAGGGGTTGTGGAAAGAAATTTAATGAAGGTATAACTGTGGAAAATTACAGCTATATCACAAAAGTAAACAGAAATAAAAATGACAGGATTCAATACTCATCTTTCATTAATAACTTTAAATATTAACGGACTGAAATCCCCAGTCAAAAGATACAGATTAGGTGACTGGATTAAGAAACAAAACCCATCTTTTTGTTGTCTGCAAGAAACTCATCTCAGTTTCAAGGACAGACACTATCTCAAGGTGAAAGGATGGAAAAAAAAAATACCAAGCAAATGGTACAAAGAAAACAGCAGGCGTAGCAATTCTAATATCTGACAAAATAGACTTTAAGCTAAAACTAATCAGAAGAGAAAAAGAGGGCAGCTTCATCCTGATCAAAGGAACAATAAATCAAGAAAATATTACAATCATGAACATATATTCACCAAATTCTGGTGCACCCAACTTCATAAAAAAAATACTACAGGGCTGTAAGACCCAGATTAATCCCAATTCCTTAATAGTAGGGGACTTCAATACCCCACTGTCTTCATTAGATAGGTCAACAGGGCAGAGAGTTAACAGAGAGACATCTGAATTAAACAATACCATATATCAAACGGACTTAACAGACATCTATGGAGTATTCCACCCAAGCACCAAAAGACATACTTTCTAGTCAGCACCCCATGGAACCTTCTCCGAAATCGACCATATACTTACTGGGGCACAAAACAAACCTCAACAAATAAAAATAAAAAAAAAAGATATAATTCCACGCATTCTATCAGAACAAAATGCAATAAAGCTTACAATCAACCCTGGAAGAAGCCTTAATCAGCACATGAAAACATGGAAATGAAACAACACACTCCTGAATGATGAATGGGTCAAAAGAGAAATTAAGAAAAAATAAAAGTATTCCTGGAACTAAATGAAAAGGTCAGTAAGACACAACAAAACCTCTGGGACATGCTGAAAGTGGTCCTTAGAGAGAAGTTTATAGCTCTAACTGCCTACATCAAAAAATCAGAAAGAACGCAAATAAATGTCTTAAAATTGCAACTTGAGACACTTGAAAAGCAACAGCAAACAAAATTCAAACCCAGCACACAAGAAGAAATAACAAAAATCAGGGCAGAAATTATTGAAATCAAAACAAAGAAAACAATACAAAGAATCAACGAATGTAAGAGCTGGTTCTTTGAAAAGGTAAACAAGTTTGACAGAACACTAGCATGGTTAACTGAACGAAATAAAGAGCACCTACAAATCAACAAAATAAGAGGTGAAAGGGGAACCATCACAACAGACACCAGAAAGATACAGAACATTAGGAGGGAATACTTTAAAAACCTATATGCTACTAAATTCGAAAACCTAAAAGAAATGGATGCCTATCTAAAGGCATGGGAACCACCAAAACTAAACCAAGAAGAGATTAACAGCTTAAACAGACCCATATCACAAAAAGAAATTGAAACAGTAATACAAAACCTCCCAACTAAAAAAAGCTCAGGACCAGATGGACTTACAGCAGAATTCTATCAGACATTTAAAGAAGATCTACCTCCAATACTATGTAATTTATTAAAAAAGATAGAAAGGGAGGGAGAACTTCCAAACTCCCTCTATGAACCCAGCATCATTCTAATACCAAAGCCAGGTAAAGATACAACCAAAAAGGAAAACTATAGGCCCATATTCTTAAGGAACATAGATGCAAAAATTCTCAATAAGATACTTGTAAACCGCCTACAGACACACATCACAAAGATCATCAACCATGATC
>NW_008338999.1:3853949-3856003 GCF_000622305.1 Nannospalax galili
CATGACATCTTTCAAAGAATTTGGAAAAACCATTCTAAGATTCATATGGAGGCACAAAAGACCTCATATAACCAAAACAACCCTGAGCACTAAGTGCAATGCCAAGGGGATTACTGTACCAGATTTTAGGCTGTATTACAGAGCTATAGTCATAAAAACAACATGGTACTGGCACAAAAATAGACCCATACATCGATTGAACAAAACTGAAGACCCAAATATGAGTAAATGAAATTTCAGCCACCTGGTATTTGATGAACGGGCCAAGAATATTCACTGGAGGAAAGAGAGGATGTTCAGCAAATGGTGCTGGAAAACTGGATCTCCACCTGTAGAAGAATGAAACTAAACCCCTATCTTTCACCCTACACAAAAGTCAATTCCAAATGGATCAAAGACCTCAATGTAAAGCCTGAAATTCTGAAACTGTTAGAAGAAAACATTTGGAAAAACCTAAAAGATATAGGTGTAGGAAAGGATTTTCTAAACCGGACACAGGAAACAAGGGCAAGAATTAACAAATGGGACCTCATTAAACTAAAAAGCTTCTGTACATCAATGGAGGCAACTAGGGAAGCGTACAGAAATCCCACAGAATGGAAGAAAATCTTCACCAGCAACACATCCAAATGAGGTTTAATATCCAGAATGTATAATAACCTCAAAAAACAGAAAATCAAGACAAGAATTAACCCAAAAAAGATGGGCTAAGGAGCTGAACAGAGAGTTCTAAAAGAAGTAAAGATGGCTATGAAACATCTTAAAAGATGTTCAACATTACTAATAATTAGGGAAATGCAAATTAAAACCACTTTAAGATTTCATCTTACCTCAGTCATACTGGCTAAGATCAAGAGAACAATTGATACCAAATGTTGGAAGGATGTGGGGTAAGGGAACACTCATCCACTGCTGGTGGGGGTTCAAACCTGTTCAACCCCTATGGAAAGCAGTGTGGAGAACTCTTAAAAAACTGCAAATGAACCTACCATTTGACCCAGTTATATCACTCCTTAGCATATACCCAAAGAACTCATCCTATTGCAGAGACACTTGTACATTCATGTTTGTTGCTGCTCTTTTCACAGTAGCTAAGAAATGGAGCAACCTAAGTGTCCCTCAATTGATGAGTGGATAATGAAAATGTGGTTCATTTATATGATGGAGTTTTACTCAGCAGTAAAGAAAGATGAAATCATGAAATTTGCAGGTAAATGGATGGAACTAGTAACTGTTATACTAAGTGAAGTAACATAGACTCAGAGAAAAATTGACATATATTCTACCTCATATGTGTATCCTAGAACCAAACCCTCATAAGTAAGTATCCAGACATAACTGGAGGTACCAGGGTAATGGAAAGGAACAAGGGAGGTAAAGGAAAAGAAAGAACCTGAAAGAGAAGAACAGTAGGAAACAGGCCTTAATAAGGGAGATATGGATAAAAATTGGGTTATTTTAAGGGATGGGGGAGGGAAGGGTATACAAGGAATCTACGGTATAAAGGAAAAGAAAGAGCTCAAGAGAGGTAGGACCATAGGAGAAGGGTATTATTAAGGGAGAAAGTGGGTAAATGGAGGCACCTTAAGTGGGAAAACCATGATGGAGATGTGTGACAATGTGAGAGATAAACAATGCCTAGATAATTTTGAAAACCACAGGTAACCATATTACTGCTACAATCTACTGACAAATTATACATAGCAGATCAAGAAATATATGTCTAGGTAAGTTTTGAGAACAACTGGTCTTTGGTCAAGATTTATCTGCATGACACACAGTAATTAAAAGTACCAGACTGGTGGAACTAACTTTCTTGGATGTTTAACAGACATACTTTGAGGCCTATACTATTTGGTCAGAGGGACATAAAGGACAGTTTTTGCTCCTTGCCCTCCTAGGTCAACTAGTTCCAGGGGACTATGAGCATCTCTCAAAATATCCTATAATCTGTCCTCTTGATCAAGGAGGCCATGGAGAACCCACCAGATGGACTTGAACCAGTGTCCAATCTACAAAGAGGCTGGTCAACACAGAGGAAACATTTCCTCCAG
>NW_008338999.1:3856260-3857250 GCF_000622305.1 Nannospalax galili
CAAATGCTACATAATAAGCAACAATGCCAGATAGGAGATACTGTTTTTGAGTTGTTGGCCAGGGTGGCCAAAGGGACTCCCAGATAGTAACCCAGCATAGAACTGGGAAAATGAACTGCAGACCCCAATCTTATCTAAAGGAATATTGACAGCTGATTGCTGCTAGATGAGGAACAGCTGAAGCTCCTAAAACAAAACTTCTAGATAGGCTGACGAGATTCACCGGAAGGGCAAGTAGTGGGGAATGGCTGGGGCTGCTGACAACACAGCAGACAGTAGCAGGATGACAGAGTGTATGGGCTCCAGTGTGTGGGAGGGGGGAGGCTATGGGGGGTGCCATATGGGAAGTGGGTATATAGTTGAATAAGATTGTTTGTGTTCTGTGTGACATACACACACATATACACAGTAAAAAAAGTCAACATATTTTTTTAAATGTATTATATTGGAGGAGGAAGCATGGAAATTTACATCATGCTTATTAGTAGAGGTGATAAACATCACCACTGAAATCTACCCGATGACTTCATAGACATACACAGGTGCCATGGATCTAAGTGCAACCAATTAGGACTAGTAATAATCAGATACATGCAGATTAGAGATGCATGTGCTAACATCTCAGTAACAAAACCAATGAGTCTTTCTGCAAAGAATAATATATTCTAAAATGAAATGGAGATCTTTTTTAAAGGTTAAAAACTCATTCAATTTTATGTCTTACAGGGCTTATACTGAGTTCAATATTGCATAACTGTATTAATTCAACTGTGAACCTAGGAACTTGCAGTCACCGTGAAAGAGATGTACCCTTGCTCTGGATTGTGTTACTGAATATGTTAAAGCTGTAGTGAAATACTTCTTCTAATCATGTAGTTATTAAAATTTCTAAATGATTAAAAAATAATTCTTCAAAGCATAAAAATTTATTCCTTAATCATTTGTAGATGTGAAAAACATTACCATTGAAATCTACCTGATGACTTTATA
>NW_008338999.1:3857272-3864594 GCF_000622305.1 Nannospalax galili
GATCTGAGTGTAACCAACTGTGACTAGTAATAATCAGATACATAGAGATTAGAGACACATGTGCGAACATCTAAGCATTAGTAGCATTAAAAATGAGGGGTTTTTTTGTATGAAACAGTAGATTTTAATAATGAAATGGAGATCTTTTTTTAAAGGTTAAAACCTCATTTAATTTTATGTCTTATAGGATTTATACTGAGTACAATATTGTATAACTGTAAATTCAAATATAAACCTAAAAATTTACAGCCAATTTTGAAAGAGATTCATCTTAGGAAATTGTTATTGAATATGTCAATGGTGTTGTAATGAAATGCTTCTTCTAAGTATATGGTTATTGTATGAATAATTTTAAAAAATTACAGAGAGCAATTTTAAGTGTTTTCACAGAAACATAAAGTATGTGCAATATTATCTATTTTACCTGCTTTAAAATTTTTGCCAGTTCTGGGACTTGAACCCAGGGCCTTTTTGATGTTGCAGTGTCTACCTTCAATAGTGAATTTGGCGAAAGCTTTGATCATAAATGGAAGTTGACTTCTCTCATGTATGTGGTAGAATTCACAAATAAAGCCATGCTGTGCAGGAACAAATAAACACAGTATGTGTGTGTATGTGTGTGTATATGTGTGTGTGTGTGTGTGTGTGTGTGTGTGTGTGTACATATGTATTTGTGTGTGTCTGTGTGAATGTCTGTCACATGTTGGCTAGTGCTTGTGGAGGCCAGAAGTGGACACCTGGTTCCCTGTAGTTAGAGTTAGAAACAGTTATAATGTCAAGGCCTCTGAAAGAGCAGCAAGCACTGTCAACCATTAAGCCATCTTCCCCCAAACCCATAAAAACACAATTATTTTATAATTTAATTCTTAGATCCCTAACTCTTGTGGTGGACCTTTGATTTTAATCATCTCTAGGTCCACTGAGAAATACTACCAGGGGTGATGAGTCCAGCCTGAGAGACCAACATCTCCCTGGAGCCTGTGGCAGTGTTTACAGGGAGATGCTCTGGGGGCAGAGGGGAGTTTGTAGCCAGGCATCAAGCATAAAGAAGAGGGAAATGAGACTCCAATTCTCATGATGCTGACCAGTTTGCTAATGTGCAGAATCTGCACCATACAGAAACTCATGAGAAGCGAAGAATCCAAGACCTCACCCAGAGCCACAAAGGGAGAGCTTAAAAAGCACTTCTTTGGGTGATTCAAATACACATTAAAGTTTGAGATGCACTAAGAATTCATCAGTTTTTACCTTGAGGGAGAAAATTAATACAAAAGAAGACAAAAGTCTCTTTGTAAAACTCTCACTGTGTAATCTGGTCATTCAAAATACAGTTTCACTTGCACAGCTCTGAGACCATATTCACAGAGACAATTGGGTCAGTCTCTAGAGAAAGCATATTTGGTGTAGTACAGGAGGCTTCAGTATGCTGTCATCCGGAGGGTAGAACACTTCTCCCTGTCTTGTTCTGTAACATTTCACTTATGAAGATATTAAACCATTGTCTCAGTACCATTCTGAATCCGTGCTTCTCAAACTTTCCATGAGGACTAGTTTTCTCAAGTTCTAGTCCAATTTGAAAAATTAGTTTTGCAAAACAATGCAAAAATAAATTACTAGACACACAAAGTGAAAAAGAAACAGCAGACATGGAAACACATGCCTGGTATTTTATTACTCCGTTCATTAGATATGTAATTGCTGGTCAGGATCTCTCCGTGCTCTTGGTGTGTGGGTTTATCTATTTTGTAGACTTCTATAGCAGATGAAAAAATTACAGTGTTTATCTTGATTCGTGGATATTCATTGTGCATTGGACTGTTCCTTAACCCTTCACATTCCTCTTTGTCCCCCCTCTTGCCTCCTGTTAGTAACCTATTGTGCTGGACTGCTTTGATTGTCAACTTGACACACCTAAAAAGAGGGAACCTCAGCTGGGGAATTTTCTCTATTGGATTGACTTGTGGGCATATATGTGAGGCATTTTTCTTGATTATAGACGGGTATGAGGAGGGTCCAAGCCACAGTGTGTGTTGCCATCCCTGGGCAGCTAGTCCTGTTCTGTTTGATAAAGGAAGCTGAGCACAGGCCAGAAGAGTGAGTCAGTAAGCCATGTTCCTTAATGCTCTGTGCTTCAGCTCCTGTCCAGCTTGATGAGCTCCTGCTCTGGCTTCCATCTATCAATGACTGTATTGTAAGCTGAAATAAATCCTTTCCTCCCTTAGTTGGTTTTGATTATGGTGTGTGTCATGCAATAAAGAGGACAGAAATTTGTACCAGAGAGTGGGAAATTGCTGTGATACTCCTGATCATGTTGGGTTTGGAGGATGACTATGCAAGCATTCGGAAATTTGGACTGGATCATCCACTGAGTGCTTGGAGCGTAGTGAACTGTTCTGTGGGAACTTGGAAGATAATGCTGAAAGAAGTGTAGATTCTGAAAGCCCGGCTTGTGACATTTCGAAGGGGAGAATTCCTTAAAGACTCTATCTGGAGCATTTGTTTGTGGTAGACTGAGAAAAATCAATGCTGTACAGACGGAGCTGAAAAATCAGCTCTGATTAGAAAGAGAACTGAATCACTGGGTTGAGGTAAAGTCTTCTCAGATGTACTTTCTCAGATTCAGCACACAGAAGCCGTGGTCCCAAGGAGGCCTGAGGCTGCACTTTGTGTTGGCAGCAGAATTTGATAATGTGTAAGAGTCTCCCACATGGTACTGCTTTTCAAGGCATGAAAGATACATGGAGAGAAGCTGAGGCTAGGCACTGTGAGAGTCCAGGAGAGGTCACTGGTGAAGAAGTAGTCTCCTTTGCAGTGAAGACCCCCAGTGTTGAAGGGGTCATGGAGAGGATCTGAGACTTGATACCATGTGAGGCCAGGAGAGACCATTAGTGAAGCTGCAGCCTCAGTTGCAATGAAGACCCTCACATATTGGAGGCGCCAGGACCACAGAATGACTACCAAGGGCAGTGGCAGGTATGGAGTATGGCTGGCTTTAGCCTACAAGACAAGCTGTGTGTGCTATGAAAGACAGAGCCAGAGAAGTGGAGATGCCTAAGCCCTTTGGAGCCCAGATGATCATGAGTGCATCCCAGATGTCCAGATGAAATTGTTATACTAGGTTTTACTTAAATGTGCCCAGTTTGTCCGTTTTGAGATAAAATAATACATATCCTGTTTTTGATTTTACAGGAGCCCACAGTTAAGACACATTTTAAGAGACTTCGAACTTTTAAAATCTTTGAATATTTAAAAAAATGTGGAATGGTTTTATATTATAATATTAACATGAGATCTTTGGGATAAGAAATGGAAAGGTTATGTTTAATGGTGTTGTACTTGTGTGTCAAGTTGACAGGAGTCAGTTGTGCTGGAAGGTTTCAGATCTCAGCTTGACACACCTGTAAAGATGGAACCTCAACTGGGGAAATTCCTCTATCAAACTGACTTGTGGTCATGTTAGTGAGGCATTTTCTTTATTGCTGAGTAGTATGAGAGGTCTCAGCCCACTGTGGATGGTGCCACTCCTGGGCAAGTGGCTGAGCATAGGCCAGAGGAGTAAGCCAATAAGCAGCATTCCTCCATGGTCTGTGCTTCAGATCCCACACCAGGCTCCTGCCTTGCATAAGTTTCTGCCTTGACTTCCCTCAAGGATGAACTGTGATTGGAATGTCTAAGCCAAAAACACCCTTTCACCCCCAAGTTGGTTTTGTCTCATGTTTTATCATGATGGTACCAAGTACCTAGGACGCCACTGTTTTCATAAAGAGGTTCACTTCTACTCTCTTGCCATAGATACTGTTGTGGTTGTAATGAGAAATGTCCTCCATAGGGCATTTGAACACTTTGTTCCCAGTTGGTGGCTCTGTTTGGGGAGGCCATGGAGTCTTTACACGGGCCACTTGGTAGAGAAAGTATGTCACTAGAGGCAGACTTTGAGAGTTCACAGCCTCACCCCACTTCCACTTTGCTCTCTCTGCTTTGTGTTTGTGGTTGAAGATAAAAGCTCTCATGTTTCTACTCCTGCAGCCATGACAATAGTTCACTGCCATGCCTGCCTGCTATGATGGACTCTTACACCTCTGGAGCCACAAACCCAAATAAACTCTTCCTTCTATAATTACTTTCATCATGGTGTTTTATCACAGAGACAGAAAAGTAGCTAATATACATGCATACATGATTTTATATATTTAGGTAAAATGTAGGAATCACAAATGAAGGAAAGCTCATGATATTTGTCTTTGTGAAATTGACTATATTCAATTAATGTACCATCAGTTGTATTAATTTTCCTGCAAACAATATAACCTTCCAGTTCTTTATTGAGGGAAAAATATCCATTGTTTATAAAAAGCACATCTTCTTCATAAAGACCAATGACAATCAGTTTGAAGATTGGTACCATGATCATTTCTCCTGATCACAAAGAACTTGAATGTGGGTAGGCACACTTCAGAAACAAATGTAGGATCTGAATTCAGGCAGCCAGGCTTGAAAACCACCATGTCCAGACATGGCACTGTCACTTGCCCAGGATAGGGAGCATCAGGCTCCTCTCACAGGCAGAAGCAGAGTTTTTGTCATAATACCAAACCACATCATAGGCAGTTCACAAAGAAGAAATAAATAAAGCCAGAAACAACCGAGGATGCAACTATGTGCATCTTCTCCGAGATAAGAAATCTCGATGAAGATGTTTTTATTTGTCTTCATTGTTTTTCATTATATTTGTTTCTATTTGATATGTGATATATTCCAGATGGTAACTGAGAATAGTTCTCACATCACTATGTTGTTATAAGAATTATATATTTTGATAAATTTTTATTATTTTATTTCACTCAGATTGGCAATTCATAAAATCTAATGTTCTATAGAAATGTAATCAATTGTTTGGCTTCAAATCACTTGACAGCCACAACATTTTCTTTTAGGACAGGTAGAGTTGCCTCATAGCACTATTCCCACTTTAATGAATTTGTAGCAAATTATATTCAAGCATCATATTTATATCAAGCTGACAGCTACTTGTTTATGATCAGAACGGAAATGTTGGTTGGCATGATAAAATGCAATGTTGTTCAATTCTGGTTTCTTTGGCATGTGGTAATAACAGACAGGATAACAAGGTACTTCCCAGGAAATGGGAATTTAGTGTATTTTTATACTTGACTACTCAAAATGACAGTCTGAAAGAATAATTTGCTGTTTCTTTTAAATGCTTCACATATATTCAGTGTCTACTTATGTTCTAATCGATTCCAAAGCCAGGACCACTGATTCTGGTTTTGTGACCCTGACCAGTGTCTATACTCCTTCAGCTACCTTTCTTATACCTTTGAAAAGCTTTGGTTTCTTCTTCTTTCTTGGCATCTTTCACAGTTCCATGTATTCATATGCTCTAATTTCACTTAGTTTCTAGGAAATGTGAAAGTAACTTTATTAAATGGGTATCTTTTTAATATAACAACATTATTTTCTGGGCTTAGAGTCTTGAAATACTGCCAGTGGCATTTACATCTATACTGTTTGACAGCTTTTTCTCATGTTGAAAAATAGATCTGGGGAAGTTAAATCAAATTCAAACATCTGTGATTGCCATGACTGACTCTAAATACAAAAGAAAAAAAGAACCGAAAGCTCGAAGAACTAGTTTTAGACATTCTTTTTAATTTAAGTTTGAAGTTTCACCAAATCTCCTAGTATAAGTTGAAAAATGCATAGAAACTTTGAAATTATCACCATGGGTCTTACTTGACACAGTCCCTATTCCATGTGATTCACAGGACAGCAACTTCAAAGTTCTGCTTTTCCTGGTTCTTCCATGGCCCTTGAGTGGGTTCAGATTTCTCACTGACAACATTTCATGCTCTGTTGAGAACCATTTGTCTTCTTAAAACTAGATAAACTTAGTTTTCAAAAAATGGATTTCGCTTACTCTTAAACTATCTTCTAATTTTAGAAATTTAATCAGAAATCCACATTTACCCTTTTTGTTTCTTTTTTGAGACAGGGCATCTCTGTAGCCCCAGCTGACCTGGAACTCACTTATGAAGATGAGGCTGGCATTGATGTCACAGAGATCCACTTGCCTCTGCCTCTCAGGTATTGGGATTAAAAGCATGTTCCATCATGCCTGGTCACATTTACCTTTTACGTTGTTCACCATGTCAAACACGCTTCTAATATATGTTCTTTCATTCTTTAGTTTGCCAACAGGTGGAGGCACAATTTTCTTCTTTTAAAAAAATTGTGCATGTAGTATATAAATGCATTTGTGATCACATAGGATTGGGTGCATACACATATGTGTGCACACACATATGGAGGCCAGTGTTAACTCTGAGTGTCTTCTTTGATTGATTTCCACCTTAGTTTTTGAGACAAGCTCTGCCTCTCATTGAATCTGTTGCTCACCGGTTTGCCAAGACTACCTGGCCAGCAAGCTCCAGGGATCTTCCTGTTTCTGCCTCACTAGCACTGAGATTACAGGAGCATAGCCCCAGACTTGATTGGTTACATGGGTGCTGGGCATCTGAACTCAGGTCCTCAGTCTGTGTGGCAAACATTTTACTGACAGACCATCTCTCCATCCCTCCAAGGCCCAATTTTACCAAATTTCTCTTATACTCTGCCTTTACCTCATCAATTTATTTAGTATTTTTCTGGTTCAATTTTTATTATAATTTTATATATTATAATCAAGTTTTATTTGTAAATGGACTATATCTTTTTGCAATAATTTGATAACTAGGTAATACTTACATTTTATTAAAAGACAGTAAAAAAATAAAATTCAGTTGTTCTATTTTAAATCTGGAATCCTCACAATGGCCCATGTGTTAAAAGTTTGTACTCAGCCTGTGGCACTAAGGAAAGTTTATATAACCTTTTAGGAGGTGAGTTCTAGGAAGTTAGGTCATTGGGGCATGTCATTGAAAGAGATACTACCATCATCACAACTTCGATTGAGCCTGATCGCTAAACATAGTCACAATTGGGCTTGTTGACAGTTGTGCTCATTTATTAAAGGAGTACCAAGCACGGTCAATGGACCCTCACTTGAATATCCAGCTACTCTTTCCACCCACTCTTCCCAATCAAATATTCCAGCCCTGGAAGACAAAAGAAAAATGAGGAAGAACCCAAAAGAGGGATGCTTTTGGAAGCCCTTGTCAAGAAATTCCAATGGACTCTCATATGAACATTTGAAAATTGCCCTGTTCTGACTTTTTTCTAGTTCCCTGTCTAGAACATGTAATGCTAATTACTCTTACCTTTACTTCTCCTTCACATCTCCTATTCACCAGTCAAGGACTTTC
>NW_008338999.1:3864744-3868236 GCF_000622305.1 Nannospalax galili
GTTAGGGTAAAAAGACCCCAAAGAAATGTAGCAAGTTTCTTGGCTAAAAGTCTAAATGTCCTTGGTCCTGTTAACAACATACTCTGTTCCAAGGCCAAAAATGTCAAAAGTATTTGGGAGCTTGTATCTAATCCTTAAAAGGTTTTAAGGTTAGCTCTTCAGAGGGGGGGAATGTTGGAGGGGAGGGAATGAGCATAGATTTGAACAAAACACTCTATATGCATGTATGAAATTCTCAATAAAGTTTTGCAAAAAATTTTTTAAAAAAGAAAGAGATGGGCTGAGTGTGGTGGCGCACACCTTTAATCCCAGCACTTTAATCCCAGAAATCCCAGAGGCAGGCAGATCCCTGTGAGTTCGAGAGCAGCTTGGTCTACATAGTGAGTTCCAGCACAGCTGGGGCTACAAGGAGACCCTGTCTCAAAAAAAAAAAAAAAAAAAAAAGAAAAAGAAAGAGATATCAAGATTCTAATCCCTTCCTCTTTTGACTCCTCAGTTTACATGGAGTGATCAGCTCTACTTCCTCACGTGATCCCTATGACATATGTATATATGTATATGTTTATCATGTGGCCAAGTGACTATGATCTAAAAATCTCAAAAACTGCACACCCAAATGAAGTCATTACCTTTTCTAAGATGATTTTTTTCAGGAATTTTATCATAGTAATGGAAAGCTGACAGGCACACCTGGTTTAAGTAGGCAGAATGGGAACATGTCTATGCAGATTTAAAATAATTTATATAGATACCCTGATTTCAAGGAGGGGAATCACAAGTTCGATGTCTTAAGCATAGCCTCTAATAGTGACTTGCTGCTAAAAACTACCAAATGAAAAGAACAAAAAGTCTCCTCATGATTGAGAATCACAATATTGACTACTATAGCCAGGTGATTGACATGAACATGGACCATGACAATACAAGCTGAATGCATTGACATGAAGTTATGATAATGAAGAAAGCCTTCCTAGTAATCCTGCAAACTGTAATAGTTATTAAAGTAAGTAAAATCTGAGAAATTATCCCAACCAAGAGGAGGATAAGAAAACATCACTACTCAATGACTATGGAGTCCCCCAAACATTAATAGTATACAGGGGAAAAGTAGGGGATCTGATGGGTAGGGAGGATCAGAGGGGAGGAAGAGGGATAACTAACAATTAGGGTGTTTGAAAAAGCCATATTGAAACCTAGTATTGTATAAGCTTTACATACACACACATGCATACACACACACACACACACACACACACACACACACACACACACGGATGATGTTCCTCCCCTAAGACAGGTTGCCATATAAAAAGTCCAGTGCAAGATCTGGGATACCTCCTCTGGAATTTTTAGAAGTGTCCGAGACACTCCACAAACAATACAGATTATAGCCATGGCTCTTGGATGTCCACCAGAACTTGATGATAAAAGCCTATTTCTGAAGACATCACACTCTTTGCTCAAAGAACATGGAGAAATTAAAGCTGTACTGAATGGGAAGCCTTATTCTTGATGGCTAGCTTTCTGAGTACCAGAATGTGCTATGTAGGCTACTGGGGGAGAAAAGCCATCAATTTTCTTACCCAGCTTGTGAACCCTGTGAAGTACAATGATTGGCCTGGAAAGAAATGCCATGGGTGCAATACTGAATACAAATGGTATGGAGTCATTAACCATTTTTTGATTGGAATTAACGCCTGATCCTCCAGAGGAAACACATTCCTGGTACTATAAATCCAACCAAGAATCCATGGATGGGGATCTTAAAAATCCCCATTGCTATTATTTGTGAAATGGGTAGAGTATCAAACTGCCCTTAAATGTATATCTCTAGATCGATAGATTAGTGCAATTAGTGCAGTTCTCGGTCCACATCAGATAAGTTTCTTTGCACAGTGGACTGTGATTAATGCAGACACTCACAATTTGTGAAAGTGCAGAAAATAAGTGTCTGTGGAGTTCTCAGGCAAAAATGGGATCACTGTCCTCCTAAGGCTCAGGGAACATAGTAAGTGGTTGGGGTGGACCGAGATGTAACAGTGTCTTCTGGATATGACAGGACCACTGAATGCATGATCTCACGAGAAGCTTTGGTTGTCAGCATCAGACCTGCACAAGATTAAGCCAGTCAATATTCTAGCATGGAAGATGGAGGAGCTCATAAGCTTGACCACTAGCTGAAGAACTGTTGAAGGCTGATGACTGCTAAGGGAGAGAGGTTCAGTTTTATTTTGGGATATGGCCCCTGTTAGGTTGATCATGCTCTAGTACATGGTCCCACAGCCAGAAGGACATGGGGCAGCACAAATTAGACTTGACAGGTTATGAAATAAAAAAGACATATATATTAGGGAGAGTAGGATTTAGAAGGAGTTAGCAGGAGTTTTGAAAACTGAATATAAGCAAAATACATTGTATACTTATTTGATGTTTAAAATTCTTAAATAATTAATAAAAATATATAAATAAAAATTTAAAAGTAATGATGGTAAAAATAGGTAATGTGACTAAAATGAAAACTTTAATTAGTAACAATGAACAAATATCAATTCATCAATTATAACATAGTACACAAAAGTAAAATGAAGTTAAGAGACCTGGAGCATATGGCAATTGGTAGTATCTTCCCAGTGAGTATAAGGATTTAAGGCAATTGGCAGTATCTTCCTGGGGATTATGCAAATTTAAAAAATTCTAAAATTCATAAAAGTTTACCTAAGAAAATAATGAGGAAGAAAAGATTAAGTTAAATATGAGCCTATTTAGGTGAGCACAGGAGAGGGAGAAATCAAGTTTAGACTATGCTGGAAATTCCCTGCCACTGGATGGGTGGCCTTCACAGTTCCAGAATGCAATATGCAAATGGATGGGGGAAAACTGGCTCTATAATTCTGCTCAATGACAGACCCTGCATGCTGCATTATCAACATGCCAAAAATGTTCCATCTGGCGCAATAGTGGAGCATCTAGTGTATGTACAACCAGCAAATATTTGATTGGATATAATGCCCACTCCTAGGCATGGAACACACATCTGGTACTGTAGACCAGGCCAACCCCCTGTGGCAGGGGAGGATATAGGCCCCATCGGGGAAGCCACTGCAATTGTTTTGTTAGATGGATGTGATGCACCTGCTAGAGTACTATACAAGCATTTGTGTTTATGCCCATAGGTTAAGTTACTATAGCAGCCACAGTTTATATGTTCTTGCTTCTTACAGTTTATGTTTTTATAATAGATGGAATACCAAAGAAATGGACCATAGCCCATTGAAAACATGATGCAGAGACCCAAAAGTTCAGTACTTTGCCACAATAGGAGGAAGATCATCCCACCTATCACCCACTCTAAGGCTCAGAGACTTTTGCAGAAGAGGTTGGGGGAAAGAATGTGAGAGCCGGAGGAAGGGATGGAGTGTTAACTGGAAGTGTCCTCTGACCAATATGCTGGCAAGTTATAGTCACACCTCCTTCCTATCATCAAGGAGTCAA
>NW_008338999.1:3868479-3870804 GCF_000622305.1 Nannospalax galili
GAGGCTGGGGCAGGCAGATCTCTGTGAGGTTGAGGCCAGCCTGGTGTACATAGTGAGTTCCAGGCCAGCTGTGGCTTCTGGGAGACCCTGTCTCAAAAAGACCAAAAATAAATAGATAAATAAATAATAAATAAATAAATAAACAAACAGAGCTAATGGAAACCTTCATTATTCCACTGAAGTTAACCCCATGTCTATATTCCAGTAAAAAGGACTATCTGTGCCTCTTCTCTGCTGCTATAACAGAACAGTGCAGAATGTGCTGTATATGAGAGAAAGCTTAGCTTGATTATGGTTGTGAATGCTGAAAAGTCTAAGACATGGTGTCAGGATGTGCTTGGCTTCCAAAGAATGCCTCATGCTTCAGCACAACATGGCAAAAGAGCCAGAAGGTATAGAGAAGAGAAAGAGGAGCAGACTCTTACAACTAACTGCCTGCTCTCCAGAGAACCCACTACCTCCCAGGACAATTCTCCCTCACCCCAGAAAGGTGTTGGTCCATTCACAAATCTTTGCTCTCATGACCAAATATCTCTTATGGGTTCAGTCTCTCACTACTGTTATATTACAATTAATATTAAGTGATGAGATGGCTGTTGGTACGGCTCAGTGGTTAAGAGCACTTTATTCTCCTGATGAGGACTTGGGCTCCATTCTCAGCACTCACATGGCAATTCAAAACCACTTATAACTCCAGGGTCAGGGGATCCAAGCTCTGTTCTGGTCTCTGTACACTCCTATACTCATTTGGTACCCATAAACTTATGCAAATAAAATACATGCATAAAAATAATAAATGAATACATATTTTTTTAAAAAAGGATTTCAATAAGTTATCAGTAAGGGGATACATTCAAATCACAGAAGAGGATAAAATAAAACAATTTTAATAGGATAGCTTTCTATAAAAACCAGTGTTTATAAGATCTGGATTAGAGTAGTGGATTAGTCAATAAAATGGCTGTAAAAAATGACAAACTATTTTCTGGATGGATAGGGGAGTACCAGCTATGTGTCCCCAAATATTCATAGGTTGAAGCTGCAATTCTCAATATTTTAGAACCAAATTGAGTGACTCTACTTACAGAAAAGTTCCATAAAGAAATCATTTAAAATTGAGGTCATTGGAAAGGCCCTAATACTTTGTGACTGGTGTCCTGAGAAGAAGAGGGATTGAAGACACAGGTGTGTACAGAGGGCAGACAGAGTGAGCAAACAGGGAGAAGAAGGTTGTCTGTAAGCCAAGGTGAGAGGTCTTAGGAAAAAAAAATACTTTGATTTCAGAGATTCAGCTGCTATAATTATGGAAAACAAAATCTTTTCTATACTCCCCAATCTATTGTGTTTTGCTAGTACAACCTTGGCAAATCAGTTCAATGATAGAACAACAATTGCCCATTTTGAATTTTTGCAGCTTCATACAGTCCTTGTGACAGCATTGCCAATGGCTGGGAGAATGGAGGAGGGAGTTTGTGTGGGCTGTGAAAGTGATGAATCCTTCCACACCAACACAGCATTGCCTCTCTGAGTCATCTCAAAAATCCATGATAACAAAACTTGTCGTTTTGACTCCTGCACCTACCTGCTGTGGCCAAGGGGAGGTCAGGCTTTATTACTGATCTCTCTATCTGTGATATGTAATATACTGCAGGAATACATAGATATTGATTAAATGTGTATGCCAAGCCCTGAGTCTGTTATTTTTCAGCCATGTGTCTTAAATTAATTTGGAAGTGAACACTTCAAATGACTATAATTGAATCCTCCAAATATCAAGAAAAGAAAAGCAAGAAACAAGTATCTAGCTCATCAAAAACCTTGTTTTAACAGAAAATAAGCCTGTAATTCATCTCATATTTCTTTTTTCTTTTTCTTTTTTTGTTTCTCCATTTTTTTTTCCAGAAACAGAAATGAGTTTAAGGACTTCGAAAGGATCACAAAGCCAAAAGTTTTTTTTTTTAAACAAAACCCCCCACAAATTATAAACAGTCAGTGCTCATCCATGAAAATTCAGTCATGTTAGGCAAAGTCAGGATCCCACAACATATTCTCAGGAAACCAAGAAGGTCTTTTCATATATCATTTGGTTCTTTTTTAAAATATTTAATTTATTATTTTTTATTTTATGTGTATCTTTGTATTGCCTGCATGTATGTGAGTGCACCCGTGTCGTGCAATGCAGCGGAGTGGAGGTCAGAAGAGAGCTTTGGATTCCCTTGGAACTGGAGTTAAGGACCGTTCGTAGCCACCATGTGGGTACTGGGACTTGAACCCGGTCCTCTGCAAGAGCAGTCAGTGCTCTTAACCCCTGAGCCATCTCTCCAG
>NW_008338999.1:3874030-3878082 GCF_000622305.1 Nannospalax galili
CCATCCTGTTAACTTTACTCTTAGAAAGACACTGACCTTGGATCTATAACCAACAATAAGTGGTGGATACATCCTTATCATTCAACCACTTCAGGAGAGGACAATAAAAGATCTTTGTCCAGGAAGAGACTTTTTCAGCAAATGAGAAAAGACCTACTTGTGTGTGTGTGAGTTGTGTCTGTGTGTGTGCTTGTGCATGTGTGTGTTTTGTGTATGTGTGTGTGTGTGTGTGTGTTGATAATGGAGCCTGTGATCTCATGCATGCAAGGCAAGAAGTCTACCAACGGAGCTACATCCCCAGTGGAGAAAAGGTGTTTGTAATGACAGAAAAGCACAGCACAAATTAATTTCCCTGTCCTCACTAGAAGACATGTTTTTGTGGTATAACTTCTTTTAAATATTATTTTTTATTTTATGTGTATCTTTGTATTGCCTGCATGTATGTGAGTGCACCCGTGTCGTGCAATGCAGCGGAGGTCAGGAGAGGGCTTCCGATTCCCCTGGAAGTGGAGTTAAGGACGGTTGTTAGCTGCCATGTGGGTGCTGGGAATCGAACTTGGGTCCTCTGCAAGAGCAGTCAGTGCTCTTAACTCCTGAGCCATCTCTCAAGCCCCCATTTGGTTCTTTTTATCCTTCTTTCTTTTCAATGAACGATGGACAGATGAGCAAACCTAACAGAGGCTTTTCTGCTTTTATTGTTTCTGAATGTGATGCATATATTTCCTAACATAAACGTCAGAATCCTGATACAGTGTTAAGCTGGTATCAGTCATTATTTGTATTGTTTTCTCAGGTGGGAACATCAAGTCTTAGCATGCCTTCCTTCAGTGTTAGTGTGACAACTGTCAAAATGAAAAAACACAGAAAGGGAATGAAGTTAGGGCAGGATTTTCATTCTTGAAATATGTATTATGTACCTCATATTTTCTGGGTGACTTACATTCAATTCCCAGAATATCTTAGTGAAACATATAAGCATGCTTAGTTTATTTAAAATTAAAACACAGGCTTATGTTTTTGAAATACTTTCCCAAGGCATCTTAGACAACTCAGGATGCTGTCACAAAGTATGATGGGCTGAATGGCTTACATAAAGCTGAAGGTTATTTCTCTGAGTTCAAGAGGTTGCTAGTGTGAGGCGAAGGTGTCAGACAGCCTGCCCCAGTTCCGATGGGCCCTTCTTTAGCTTGCCAGTAGACCTGCATTTTCTTGAAAACTGAAAACAGGCTCAGAGAGCTCCATGGGGCCTTTTATGTCTTGCCCATGAGGGCTTCAAGCTCATAGCTCAATTTCCTCCCTAAGGTCCCCCATTCCTAATATCATTACATGGGTGGGAGTTAGGATTCAGGCTATGTATTGTAGAGACAGTCCACAGTACAAGGAACATACCTACTGAGAGTTTGACCTAAATCCTATGTACTTTATATTATAAGACACTGACTTCCAGGATGAATGACATGCTATATAAATACTAACAACGACAATTGAAGCTATGTAATAAATATGGCAGCATGAAACTTTGATTTCTCTCCAAAGGACTTGAACTGTGGCTTACTGACCAAATCACTTATATAAGAAAACAGGGCCATCCATTAGGAGCACCTCACTTCATTCAGGGGTTCTTCCCCAAATTTTCCTCCTGTCTTTCATCTCCCCAGGTTTTTAAGGACCAAGACGTGTCTGCTACTTTATTTTCCTTGATGCAACACTATCTTATACAGTCATGGAATCCTCTGTCACAAGCCAACAACCATCTAATCTCCACAATCCCCACATCACTGCTGATAGAAAATACTGCTCTCAATGGCACAGATTTCCTTGTCCTGGAGTAATGTATCTTGGAATATTCAAGTCTGAGATGACCTTAAGGGATTACATATTATTGACACAGCAAGACATGACAAACAGCACTAGGAAATATAATATTATCACATAAATACACAAAATAGTGTTGTGGTTACAAAACTATTAGGTTCAAGAAGGCAAAATCATTAAGGACATTTTTGAGACATGCTAATGATTTAAGGTGCTGTCCTTAAGCTAGGAGAACTAGCTTGCAAACTATGCTGTAAGTATCCTGTGAGAAAAGACAAGTACTTTGGGTATGATAATGACAGAAGGAATTGAAACAAAGTTCCCCATTTTGGAGACATTTATATGTCTACTCCACTGCAGAAAGAAGGCACAAAAAGAAAGAGTAAATAGCCTTGAAATATGGGTCGCATTCATGGACCACATCTTCAGGTGATCCACGTCATCTGAACACACCAATATTCTCAATCTCTACTCTAGGGATGAGGGAGAGATTAAAAAAAAAAAAAACTGGTAGCCTACCTTCTTTGTTTCCTTGTTACTATGTGTGTTCACATTCCTCTAGCCTACTACCTGGATATCTTCATCACTCCTACCTGGGCCTTGATTTTTAAGTTCACTACATCTTCGTGTAATACACATTCTACCCCCAGGTACCACCCACTATACACAGTGACTCTGTATGTGTGTGTGAAAGTAAAGATGTTCCCAGACAAGAACAGTTAAATTATCATTTGGAAATCATTTAGTAACCAGAGACAATGCCTTTGGCATCCTATATGTTTTCCTGCTGTTTCAGATTCTGAAATAAAGCCTGCTGTAATATTCTCAAACAATCTTATCAAATAACAGTTAATTATAGGAAATTCAGTACCACTTAGAAACCTGGCCAATGATGATGATAATAATATTACCTCTTCATAATTTTTATAAGATGAGACAGGCCTCAATTTGTGAGATGTTAGCCAAGCTCCACTAAGATTTGAAAAATGTGTTATATATGCATGCATGTAAAACAATAGCTAGAAAAAGGGAAATTCATCAACAGGACTTTATTTCATGCAAACAGGGCTAGTGAATATTATCAGAGACTATGTTGTTTCAAGACCATGAGTTACTGGTGCAAAAATGCATAGTGATTGTATGTTCAGAGCCCGGCACTAGATACATGGGATCAAATCCCAGTTGCTACAGGGATTTTTATGCTAAGGACTCAAGATGAACAATGATGAAGAGTCAGGATTAGTTTCTTTCACTTGGTATAATAGGCTTAGGGGACTGTATGACAATCCATAATTATACAGGTTAGATATTATTAGGATTCCTTTTGATAATTATCTTTTTCAAAAGCAAATCACTATATCTTTGACTTTCCGACTTCTTATTACATCATCTCTAGTCCATCAGTAAAGTCATTCAGTCTCATCTCTATGTGGAAAACTGAATGTGGTAAATTCTTGCCATTTATATTGCTGCCCTGGTCTTAGCTTGGGTTCTACTGGAAGCAGAGCCTGAGGTAAGACAGCAATTGCAAGAATTTATTTGGGAGATAATCCTAGAAAACACCTGTTAGGGATGCAGAGGTGAGACAGGAAAGGGGAAAAAGTAAGTAAAAGAATGTGCTATCATGTTCTGTTAAGGAGTCTAAGAACCATAGTTCTATGACTCAACATACTCACTCCAGGGTTAGGTATATGGTACACATAGCAGCTTCTGTCTTCATGCAGGCTGTTCATGTAATTCTTATGTAGATCCCCCTCTTTATTTCTGTACCTGTTTTCCTTAGTTTGATGAAGACATATTTTTCCAAATGGTAGAAAGTCACCATAACTGACACACCCATACAGTTCAGTTCCACAAATGACCCTCCTCAGGGAGGCTATTTCAGACAAGCCTATTTAAAAGAATATTCTGGGGGACTGGAGAGATGGCTAAGCGGTTAAGAGCACTGGCTGCTCTTGCAGAGGACCCGCTATTTAAAAGAATATTCTGGGGGACTGGAGAGATGGCTAAGTGGTTAAGAGCACTGGCTGCTCTTGCAGAGGACCTGGGTTAGTTCCTAGCACCCACATGGTGGTCAACAATTGTCCATAACTCCAGCTCCAGGAGAATCCAGTGCCCTCTTCTGCCCCCATAGGAACTGCATGACACAGGTGCACTTACATACATGCAGGCAATACACTCATCCACATAAAATAAAAATAATAAATAAAATATTATTTAAAAATTTATGGGGCTGG
>NW_008338999.1:3878130-3889901 GCF_000622305.1 Nannospalax galili
AAAATATGGATAGCAAATATTACAGCCCTAAAGCTGTAAAAATCAAATAAAACAAAACAGATGTGCTACATGTAGTTCAAAGGCCATAGTCTTATATTTAATATTTGTGATATTTTATTCTAAAATTTTCTGTGCAACATCTTCTGGCTCATCACTCAGTTTCCCTCCCAAACCATTGACTCTTGTTTGCTTTCTGTCTGTATTAACTCTCCCCACTCCTTTGAATGCTCTGTCTGTCTCACCATCTCTTGGTGCCCAATCAACCACTGCTCCTTTTCTTTTTGATTTCACAGCCAAGCTATTTCTAGCTCCTTCCAGGCCCCTCGTGGGGGGCTGGCTCCCTACTCTGAGCATTCTTTCCGTGCTGTCTCTCCTGCCGCTCGGAGCTAACAAGAACCTGAACCTGTGCTTCTCCAGGACCTCAGAGCCTAGTGTTTTGTCAGCTTCAAGCTGTTTTGGAGAGTGTTGGCTCATTTCTCAGCTGCGGCATTGACTTAGTGAGGAGTTTTTCTTCTAAACTTGTAAATAATTCATTTCAGGTCAAATTTTTGCTACCAGAAACTTTTCTCAGTAAATAATAAGTTTCTTTATCTCCAGTGAGAAAGTATCATTTGGTGGTAATAGTGGTTAGCAACTTATTAATAAAAGATGAATTCCATAATAGGACGGGGTGTGTCTTCCACTATGGAACAACTATAATTTTGCTGCCTTTTTTTTTTTTTTTTGATGGGGAGTAAAGAATTATAGTGGTAATACAATTTCCTGCTGCTTACAAAGCCTGTCAATAGGAAGTAATATCAAAAGCTTCAAGAGATAAGCCAAACCTCAATGGGACACTAATACTCCCGTTATCTCCATTTGTTTCATTTCAGGTCTTGTAATAACGTAAATAATTGAAGACGTGGAGGTAACTGAACAACAAAAGTATCCTCGCCCAACAGGCTTCTCATGTTGCCACACCAAATGTGGGCTCTGAGTATCTCAGCAGGATTCTTTAGCATTTCAAAATGACACTGTCTGAGCTGCTCCAGCAGTGGGTTTGAGATGAGGTGTTTTGAGTGTTCTGTTGGGTCCCTCTAAACCCTGAAGAGTTATGGCTGCAAGGCACGAAAGGGCACAGACTCTCTTTTGACAGACAAAATTGAAAGCCCAGCTGACCAGGATCAAGCCGGCTGCAAGTGTAGTTTATTTTCTCTTGTCAATCTTAGCAAACCCTATTTGTGGTTGGCATTTCAACAAGCAAGATTTATTACAGGTGAAATGTCAATACTAGGCCTTGCTCTACCTTGGCCCAGGTCAGTAGGCACCCAAAACGGTCATACTAGCAAGTAGCATTTTATAATCATGAGAGCTTGTGTGAAACCAATCTGGGAGGTGATTTATGTGGACAAAGAAGAAGACAGGAAATACATACAGTCAAAAAGAGATGGACGAAAGGCAAAAAAGACCCTTTAGAGAGCTTTACATTCAGCATGAAGTCAGAGCAGTTCCGTATATACAAAGAGAGATGAATTAAAAATGCTTCAATGTTTTATTCAGGAAAAGAGACAAATGCACACACTACTAAAAAGTATGAAGGACTGAAGATAGAAGCAGTGTACTTAGTAATTTGGACAACTGTCTTTTCTTTGAAGTTCTGAGGCTGGGAAGAGGTTCTTTAGACTGTGGGGAATAAAGAAGTCACATGGACTGCAGCATTAAAAAGATGCATAATAAGAATATTAGAGCATTTTATGGATAACACAGTTATTGTTTTTCAAATGATTTTTAAAGACTTCTTTGAAATTGAGATTTGAATTATACATTAAATATAGCCATAGGGCTGGACTTCCAAGATTCCATACCACAGTTTGACTGCAATCTAAAAGTGATACCAAGAATGCATAAACCCAAGCTCTTGTAACTTCTACAGTAAAAATAACTAATATTACAGGGAGGGAAATGAAAAGAGTCAGCAATGCATTTCCCCCCCAGCATATCAAGCAGGTTTTCATAAGGAAGTGCTGGTCATCAATCACTACCTCATTACCAGCCCGTCGTCTAGGCTTAAGCTAAATGTATTCTGGCTGGCTGCCATACTAAATGTTCAATGAAACATCCTTAAGGCTCTCTACAAGTTCAGCTGAAGTCGCACATGCTATACATCAAAGAGGAACATTAGCGTTATCATAGCTTAATAAATAGTGCCACTCTGGCAGTGTAATCCTGTGTTCTAGAGCTATCTACCATCCCCAGTCTTAAGTAAACAATCGCTCTGTCTTCTCTGAGGTTTATTTAATGATAAATGCATAGAGGGATAATTAGTCACACTACTTTCAGATCTTACAGATATACATCTGAACTTGCTCAAAACTCAAGCATGAATGAGTTTCACAAAGTACTTGCAGACATACAACATGTTAAAAGCCTATCTTGGGATATTATTCATACTGAGGCTTAGCTATTCATCATTATTATTTTGACTCTCACTGGAGAACTTTTAAGCCAAACAACAGACCCAATTTTACTGTCTTGTTTTTCACAAGTTCAGCTGATGCAAATGTGTGTGATGCCCCCTTTATTAAAATGACTGCTTTTTACCATTAGGAAAAATTATAGCCTCTGGATTTTTTAACGTACTTTTGGGGGTATTACGTTCATTTTATAGTCTGTATCATCAGATACTTGAATGGGAGGACGTACTGTTTCTAAGGTGAAAATAAACAAAAATTGTTTCAGAAAACAACCTTTCTCCAACTTCTAGTTAATCTCAGATGGTCTTTAAAGCCTAAGGATAAAGATAGTATGCATACCACTATGAAAAACGCCCCGACTTCCTCCAGATTGCAAGAACACAAGCAATTCTAACACAAAATTTCAGTTCTTTCAAATTTGTATATGTCATTCAGCCTTCTTCAAGTTTCTTACTAGTTACAAGCTTTTGACCTAGAGTTTCCAAGACAAATACTATTTGAGAGACTTGAAATTTAAACTGTGAAATGGAACACCTTTAGAGCCATTTGGGATCAAAGTAGGGTATCTCAGCAATAAGTAAAATGAGAAACTTGAAACAAAATTTGAATGAGCATCAAATATTATTTGGATCAAGTTTATTTGGACCAAGGTGTGCAGGGTAGTTAATGATATTAAAACCTCCATAAAAGTGAGATGGGTACCTAGAACTGGGATCTCCTTGAAAGTCTGACAGACAAATGTGGACAAAACTACTATGAACCCACTGACTGTTGGAGCCATGATATCATTCCAAAATGTGGTGTGGAGAGGATAAAAAACAGTGAGAATAGGTTCCTCAATATTAACCAAACCAAGTTACCATGAAGACATCACCCACTATGCCCTCAAACACATTATTAACATGTAAGAGTGGAAAACTTATCCTCTATTCTTAAGTTTCTGTCTGTGGTCAGCTAAGAATTAAACTAACTAAAGAGTAATAACATAAAAGAAATTTTAAAAAATGATTCTGATTTTTTAGTTTGAGGCAGAATTTCACTTTTAGCTTAGACTGGGTTCAAGGAATACAGCTTTCATTGATATTTACATGCAGAGAACTTGAAAAGACAAGAAGTAAAACTCAAGCAGTTAGACATATTTTCAAGGAGAACCCTTCACCAAGGGGAAAATGGCTATGATAATAACTTTGGTCATTAAGAGATTATCTGGGCATTTTAGGAAGGTTTATTGAGTAAAACTTACTTGAGGGTTGACTTCACATCTCTGTTGTGGAGTACCTCTTTTATAGGAGAAACTATACTTTGAATTTAGGCAGATCAGATCCTGGCAGGAGACCCTTCTCAATAAAACCTTTACCTCAAAATATTCCTGAGGCTAGATTTTTGAATAGCAGATTTGATCTTTAGACTCCAGGCTATCAGCCTGGAGGAATAGGTTGAAGAAACTGTAAAGCCATTAGCTAAGGAGTGGACCACATAAACGAAGAGAAAAAGCAACGTGAAAAGCAACAGAAGTTTTAAAATCTCACTAAAAATCAGTCTATATACCACTTAAGGCACATAAAAGATTCTAATGCTGAAAGAAATAACTACATCAGGTTTTGAATCAGACACTTGAACAATTAATTTCTAAAGCTCTGGCAAAGATTTAAAAATAAATGTCAATCCTCAAAATGCAGAATGTCATACTGTGTATTTTCCTTCAAAACACTGCAACAACTTATAATGCAAATAGAGAGAAAACAGATAAAAAATAATTGGTATAAAATAATAGATCTACAATATAATGATCAAAATAAAAAGTAACTGAGAAGGTTAGTCATGGTCTGAAGATGTCAGAGCAATAACTACACGTGATATCAAGACATTTATCCATCAGGCAGAGGAAAATGCCACAAACAAGCAGACAAAAAATATGAAAGATACCAACAGATGTCTCAGAAGTTTCAAAGAATAAAATGGAAAGACAGAAGGATACTATCTGAAAAAATAACAAGGGGGGCATTGCACAGTATTTGACACTGGTGGCCACAGTAGGCACAGTGTTTCCACAAGGCTTATAGAATAGTGTCGGAACAAAGGCTATTCATGTCTGATCTAGTACAACTGACAATACCAGGATTTTTAGGGACAAAGAGGAGCCCCTCAGGACCAAACTAATCTCACCCATCTAGCTGCAATTGCTTGAAATTCCTTTAACTGGAAACAAAACCCTTCAATCTATAGCCAGAGATAAAGGGCTTAAAATGCAAATAACTAGGGAGGAAGAATGTGTTCAGTCCATGCTCTGTTTACTTAGATGGAGTGTTCAAAACACTGAAGAGGCTCAAAGCATCAGATGAGACACTAGAGGATTCCATGCCTCTGAAGAGGAAGGCTGCTCAGTACCTAAGAGCCAGGCTACCTTTGCAAGACTGGCTGCAGGCTTCGGAAAGGTCATCATAAGATTCTGCTCTCCCTGGGCTGTACTGTGCAGACTGGGCATTTAGTTGCTCACACATTTCCTTCTTCCACTTAAAGCCTGGAATTCCTTTCACCAAAAGCCTGAGTCTGTATCCAGATGCCGAGTGAGGAGCAGGCCTCTGTCTTATTGGCCCATCCCTGGATTGACATATTATGATGGCTGGGAAAAATACTGCTCGCTTCTTCTTCAGGTGTTCCCCCAGGGGACCATGTATGTGCAGAATAACAGGCTGAGGAATGGGCCTGTTTACATAGTGCCTTGATATCATTCTTTAACTATGAAATACATAGATAAACTATGGCTGGGCAATTGCTGACTTTCTTCTCCAAAGCTTTCAGTGGCCCCCAAGTAAGGTCTGAGTTTTTGTAACAAGAGAACATTTTTATTATTGCTATCTCAACACCAAGAATGAGCACTCCACTCAGGGAGGGTATTGGTAATCCAGTGGAATGCCTTGACAACCTGTTCACCAAAATCAAGAAAGCAGAACGTAGCAGGACGGGGCAGGGGTGGTGGTGGAGAGAATACTAATGCATCTCTCAACTCTCATCAACAAAGCTTCCTCATGCAATTAACACAGAATAATGCCACAACTGTCCAAAGCATAGAGAATAAGAGGCTGCAGAGTATGTGTCCCTGAATAGGACTCCTATATTAAACCTCACCCACACATACTGCGGTGTACATATGTGCTTATAGGAACACACAGATACACACACACATACACACACACACATTCACACACTCACACATATAATAATTGTAAGAAAAAGGTAAAATATAACAAGCACTGGAAAGTATATGGAGAAAAGGAAACTCCTTATACAATGTTGATGGAGATGCAAATTAGTACAGACAATATGAAAAACTGTGTTGCGATCCTTCAACACACTAAAACTGGAACTCACCGATTACCCAGCAATTTCACTACTTGGTATATACTTAAGGAGATGCAATCAGTGTGCCAAAGAGTCATCTGTACTCTGTTTACAGCAGCATCTTTTATAACACCAAAGAAATGCAAACAAGCGGTGTCCACTGGGTGAATGAATAAAGAAAATGTGGTATACATGTACAAAGGAAAAGTATGTTATTTAAAAAGGGTGAAATCTCATCATTGGCAACAAGAAATAGACACTGTTTTTAATAAAATGAATAGGTTAAAATGGCAAACAGTGCACGATCTCATTTATACATGGAATCTAAACAAAGTTAATCGCATAAAAGTTGAAAGAAGAATGGTGGGTACCAGAGTCTGAAGAGAAGACAGCTGGGAGGAAGTGATGGAGAAAGTTCAGGTAGTGGATATGCTGTTACAGCTAATTAGAAGAAACCATTTCTAGTGTTCACTGGCTGATAGCAAGCTGCAGTGCATTACTCTCTAGATTGAAAGATGCTAGGAGAAAGGATTTTGGCTGCTTTCTTCATCAAGAAATGGTAAGTGGTTAAGAAAATAGATATATTTAACCTAATTTTATCATTTTCCAATTTGTGCATATTTTAAAACATCATAAGATGCTGGGATGTAGCTCAGTGGAAGAGTGCTTGCCTAGCATGTACAAGCCCCCAGGTTCTAACTCCAGCACTGCAAAATAGCTATAATAAATATAAAAAGATCACATATTATCCCATTAATATGATTAATTTTGTGATAGTTAAAGCATAACATTTAAAGTGCAAAGATGTGGTGTCTATTGTGCTCTTTTGTTAATCTTTTCATTACTTTATATAATTCTTTTTCCATCCTAATATCTAAAAGTATACTATCCTTGCTAATTTGGTGAAAATCTACAGTAATGATCATACTGAGATGATATGGCAAAAAAAAAAAAAAAACAGAAAAGCAGGAGGCTTTTCTGACAAGGTCCACTTTCTTTAGAATATACTCAAAATGCTGTGTATCTTCTATGCTCATCACTGGCATTCTAAACTTGTCTCACGACACCTTCATGTTCTCTCTAAGCATCTCACCTGGCATTAGGCTAACTATTGAGGATGCTTTCTGGAAAACAATAGCTCTCTCCTTCCTCTTCATAAGTTCAGGGAAGTAGATTGTATATTGAAGATCAAAGATTAAAAAAACAACCACATCTACAATTTTTTAAACATGCTAGAACTTCTCCTTAGGCTTAGTCTAGCATGTGAGGATTTGAGAAGAAATATACATCATTAGTACATTCCTTTATATTGTGCTCTCCTTTTTCTTTCATTGAGAGCTCCAAACTGGTGATGGCTGCACAGAAAGAAGGAATGAACATGTTCATGTGTGTGTGGGCACTTGTAAAAGATAGCAACACCATCTGGATGAGGTCACTGTCCAGTACAGCTTAACAACTCTTCACTATTGATAGTGTGAACTAAGTAGTTAAGAAAGTCCAGGAACCCATGTTAAAGCTCCTAATACAGTGTGAAGAACAATCTTTTCCTTGAGAAAGTACATAATGGGTTTTAATTTTAGAGTCAGAGGCTCTTTATCCCAAGCCATCACTGAACTTGCTATATAGCTAAGTATGACCTTGAACTTCTGAGTCTCCTGCCTCCACCTCCCAAGTGATAGGATTACAGGCATAACCACTATGCATAACTTATGCAGTACAGGGGACTTAACCCAGGACTTGGTGCATGCTAGCTACATAATCTCTCTGCCAACTGAGCTACACCACCAGTCCAACAATATACACCTTTGAAGCCTTAATCACTTATTTTCCTCCAGAGAATAGCTCTGGTTGATGCTATCTGATCACCAGGATAACAAGGCAAAGCCTGACTTCAGGCAATGGATGAGGCAGAAATGACATGGATATTGGATTTAGATAGACTATATCTTCTCATTCACTAATTATTTGATTTAAAATTCTTAAATGATTTAATCTTGGTTTCCTTACTTAAATACAAGACTATGTACTTAGGATTGTTACAATTATTTCAAAGGCAAGATATGCAGTGGTATATACGAATATTCAGGAAATGCTATCAGTTACCCCTTGTTGCTAATGTCATGATTAAATAATAAATACTTCTGTACATACTGAATAAAAATAATGCCCTATTACTTTCCGTTATCCTCTGCTTAGTGGCTTAGACATCAAACAAAACTGACTGCACTATGTTCTCTATTAAATCTTACTGTTTGCATATATATTTGTTTCCTTTCTGTTTTTTGTTACATATAAAATTTCAAAAGAAGAAATTTTGAGTATTGTACATGTTAACAGACATGGATAAGAAACAGTTGCATTTACTGAAAGATTAAAGACTGCCCTCCTAATAATCATTTAAGTGATGTGCTATATCAAATAATCAGTGGTCTCAGTAAAAACAGATAACAGGTTTACATACAGTCTGTGAAGCTAGTCTCTTGAATTTTAGCTGGATGTGTGTGTATTTAATTTCACATAATTGGTAAGTAAAACAAAGAAATAAGATTTTCACATGTGACATTGATTCCAATTATCACATTGTTAATTTACAGAACCCACTAGAGACTTAAGATCTTTTTTTTTTTTAATGTGACTGAATTAGATCTTCAAACACGTTGTGTTTCAACAGAAATGCATGACATTCCTGCTCAAGGCAGCTTGGTTTCTGAGTGACATTGATAAGGTCAACAGTCTTGCAAATGCTGGCCCTTATTCTATTCCACTTAATTGAAACTCAGGGATGGAAACTTTTTTTTTTAAGACATCACAAAGAAGTTAACTATCAAAACAAAAGTAGTCTCATGTCAATCAGTCATCAAAACAATCTACTTATCTACCCTGCATACAAATATAACTGAAAAAGTAAAAATATTTAAAATTGCATGGATGCATTTGAGTTGCTTAGTGACTTACTGGAAATCAGAGTGCCATTCTTGGGTTTGTTTTCAAAAATAAAAATTCCCAAAGCAGGAAGAAAACTATTTTTCAAGTCTTCTTGCTGCATTTAGGATTTTTATTTTTAGTATTCTTTCCAATCTCTTGCGAAATAATCACAGGCAAAACTGAACATAGAAAACCATGACTTACACTTGACCGTGTTCCTTTGAGACACCAAGATCTGAAACTAAGCTTAAATATCCTGTTTATTCTTGTCTTCCATGTTTGACGTGGTTGGTTTAGTAATACGTTTCTCATGAAGTTAAGGCTTTATTTTCCTCCCAATATGGAAGGTAGGAGGGCCTAGCTGGCACATGAATATAATGAAAGAGACCCACAGCACTGTTGAGCCTCCATCCAGACCAGCAGTGGGGCCATCTGGAATGGTCATGCCTTTGGACACAGATGATACATGTCTGGTGTGAGTGCTGAAGGCTCAGCCACCCAAACGTAGCACACAGTGGACCAGGGTGAAGGTAAGGCAATCTGCAAAGGACTATGGCACTCCGTTTGGAGACAAGGAACAAGGCAGAGAGGAAACGACGGGAATGCAAGGCTTAAACAGTGTCATCAGATATGAACTGACTGTCTTTCATCACCTAGGGATGAGGAGCTAGTTGTATTCCTGGTATTTCCTAGTTCCTATAAAGCCCAGTAACATTTCATTTCCCATCTTTAATCTGAGTCGTATTCTCCTTGAGCAAGTTGCAGTGATGCCTGGCAGGGAAGCCTGCTACTGGATAAAGTAAGCACATCTATGTATGTACTTTTCCTCTACAGGAATAAATAGAGAACTTGCACTAGAAAATCTCAAGCTCCTCCATCCTTAAGAAATAACAACAAGAAAAAAAGATCTGAAAATTATGTAACTACTCAAAGAACATGTTAGAAATTCTCAAGGGCTGGGAATGTAACTTAGTGGTAGAGAGCACTTGACTATAATGGCCAAGGCCCAGGGTTTGATCATTATCATAGCAAAGAAACAAAACAAAACAAAACAAAACAGGCAAACAGCAATTAAAACTATGGAACCTTGGTTTTCCAGACTTGGTACTGCATTACTATAACCTGAGTTTCTGGGGTGGCTGAACAGGAGGACCAAAAAGTCACACCACACAACACAGAGAGCTTTTATCTCTCCCTCACTCTAATAATTTTTTGCTTTCTTTTCCTCCCTCCCTCCCTCCCTCCCTTCCTCTTTCCCTTCTTTTTCTTTTCTATGTACGTATGTATGTATGTATGTATGTATAATATGTGTGTACTATATATGTATGCACTGTGTATCTGTGCATGGTTGTGTATAATTGTGTGTGTGTGTGTGTGTCTCTGAGGGCAACCTCCAGTGCTGGTCCTTGCCTTTCCCCTTACTTGATGCAGGGTCTCTTGTTTCACCCCTGCATATGCCATGCAGAGGGGCTCATGAGCTTCGTGGGGACTCTCCTGTCCCCACCTCCCATCTTGCTGTAGGTGCAGTGGGATTAGAGCTATGCATTTATGCCCCCAGTTTATGTGGGTTCTGGGGATTCAAACTCAGATCCTCACACTTACAAAGCTAGTGGTTTATCTGCTGAGCCATCTCAGTGCTTTCTAACCCTTAGTTGTCAAATGACTACAGTTTGTAAATAATATGCATATAATACATACATCAGGTGTCAAAACATTATAAAGTAAATATTGCAAAGTTTTCATGAGAAATATTTTAAAATTAAATTTTTAAATATGTAATAAATTCACATAGTTTGTAGATAACAAAAAAAAAGATGCCCTGTGAAAAGACCCCCTTTACTCTTGTCTTTTCTGTTTCAAGTTTTATAGGGGTACCAGCATTTATGAATTTTTATGTATATATTAAAAATATTCATATTTCCATGCCCTAATTTAACAAAACTGATTAAGATACATAGTTTTGTAGAATTTTCACCTTTTTTCCTTCACTAAAGATCTTCAATAGTCTTAGTATTCTGTTGCATGGATAATTTATCAGTTATTAGCTTGCTTCTCCTCATAGATGGATAGGTTACTTTGCTACTATAAAGAAAAGTGCACTGGAAAAGGTGGCTTAGATAAAGGTGCTTGTCACAAGCCTACTGACCCAATTTTGATCCCCCAGGACCCACATGGTGAAAGGAGAGAGCTAACTGTCAGAAGTTGTCCTGAGACTTTTCATGGGCTCCATGGTGTGAGCACACACACACACACACACACACACACACAAATTAATAAATGCAATTTAAAGATTAAAAGAACAGTGCAGTTAATAAACTTACAGGTACCGTCTTTGATGCATGGAAAATAATTTCATACAAGTAGAATTGATGGTTTCACATAAGCATTGTATAAGAGTACCTATTTTCTAAGCCTTGTCAAAATTTGTCAGTACCATAGATAAAATGGTACCACAGTGGAATATTAATCTGCATTTCTTTATTCCTGTGTGAAGTTTAGGATCTTTCTAACTGTTTAAAGGTCATTTTTATTTCCTTTCCTGTGACATGTGCTATTGTATGTTAGTGCATGAATTCAACTCTAATAAAGAGGCTATTTCCTTTATATCAATGTCATGTAATGAATAATTTGCCTTTTCCACACTGACTTGGAATGCCACATATATATATATATATATATACTGACTTCGCGTATGCATTTGTGTCTATTTCTGATTTTCCTAATCTCTTCCTTTGATCTGTGCCTTCATGCGCTAATACCATATCATTTTAATTGGTGAGGCTTAATGATATGCTAGGCGTATTCCTATTATAGTTTAACTTCTGCTGCTCTGATGTGATCTTCCCTTGTGCTACATCATCTACTGGGCTATTATTTGCATATATAAAAGCTATTGACCTCTGTACACTGAGTTTAACCCTAAGCTTACTGAATTCATTTGCTGTTTCTGGAAATTGATCAGTTGATTTTGATACGCACTCTTCAAATAATCTATTGTTGTCCTCAACCAATCTAATTATTTTCTAATTGCTTTATTTGCCCTAAGTTGCC
>NW_008338999.1:3890017-3898595 GCF_000622305.1 Nannospalax galili
ATTGCTGAGACTGTATCTCTTTTTCATATTTACAATGTCTATTTTTTCAATAAATAATAGTCATTGAAATTTACCATATTACTTGTCAAGACCTTTAAAAATTATTTTGCTCTCAAGTTTATTAGTATATCCTTAAATTTCCCAATATTGGACAATCCATTCATTCTGAGAAAATGGATTTTTTCTCAGTAAATTATTCTTTATGTTGGTACAGTCTGCATGCTAAATTTATTTAAGATTTTTGCATTGATATTTATAGATGAGATTTGTACAATTGCTCCATAGCTTCTCCCTCTTTTGGGGGAGGGTGCTGAATATTTACTGTAAGGTTTGGGACAGCATTTATGAACATCACAGTTCATTTTCATTATATATTTTAAAAAACATTTTAGCTGATTATGCTCCTATGAACTTTTCCTTTGCTTTCTGTTTGTTTCTCATGATACAGTGACCATATTTAGTGAGTTAGTTATATTACCTTATTTTTCTAATTTTAATATATTTTACCAGCTTGCTCCTTTTTCATTTGAGTGCATATGTTTTACATATTTCTATTATACAAGACTTTCAATGTTCTCATTTTTAGAGAGCACCAATAAATTTCTATTATGAAAAAATGATGACTCTTAACCCTTCCAGTCACACTCACACTCATACAAATATACAGATGCTCAAACATATAGTCATACACATACACTCACATACACTCTCACAGTCACACGCATACATAGCCACAGGCACACACACTCATACATGCAGTCTTACACAAATCAACACATGTACACTCAATTGTGTATACACACATAATTACACTCACATAGTCACACATTCACACACACACTCGTGCATTCAGACTCACAAAATCATACACACAGTCACATACACACACACACACACACACTTATATTCACATAGTCCCATACAGATATAGTCACAGTCACACACACTTATATATACACAGTCACACACACTCACACACTCACACAAACTCATGCATTCACAGACTCACAAAATCACACACACACAAACACATAGTCACATGCTCACACACACATACACACTATCACATATTCACACACACACACACAGAGTCTATCTTCCCCTTGTATATCCAAGGAAATTTTTCTTTAAAACCTAGCAATTGTCCTAATATATTTCACAGCTGGAAGAATTTCAGGGAAATTTTTCTTGCCAAGTCCTTTCAAAATAAAATTTTGATCTTTAATTTAACATATAAATGGTTTTTTGAATTTATTTTGTTCAATTGGAAGGACTGGCTTTCTATGTGACAGACTCCAATTATGTGCATTTCAGATGAGGTCGCCCGTTTCTGTTGGCTAGTCTCTCCTCTTTCCAGCTTCCTCCTTTTCCTTATTTTTGTCTTGTGCTCTTCTCCAAATCAACGACCACTACTATGTTTTGCAGTCCTTCTTCCTTCTGACAAGTCCATTTCTTCCTGCTTCAGTGGTTACCTGTGTTTCACTCTACAATTTCTGATACTCTGTCAACTCATGTTCCAGAGCCTGTTTTTATTTTTCTTTTTTTTTCTATTTTTCTTGTGGAAACACTGCTCTTTGGTCTTCAACACTATGTGGTGCTCTGTTAATTACTCTCATTTTAGGAAATGAAGAAAAGTTTGCTCATTAGTTTTTGTATGTTCTACTGCAATATTTTTTCTGGGGAATGTGCTTGTTTCTTTTTTGTTTTGTTTTGTTGACAGCATGTCATTAAGTGGCTTAGGTTGGCCTCAAGCTCAATATCCTCCTGCCTCAGCCTTCTACATACCGGGATTACAGACATGCACACCCATACCCAGCAGAATGACTTTTATTAGTAGGTGAATTTAATCACCTTTTCCCTACAAATTTCTACATAATTTTGATATAATGAATAATAGTATATTACTATGTCTAATGAGCCACTTTTGTTTACACTGCTTATTTATAGAATGTTCCTAGAGATATGGTTATAATGAGCAGCAGATAGAGTATCCTAAGATTTCCAACCCACTGCTGTACAGTGACAGAATGTTCCTGAAAACATGGTTTGTCTTGTATTCCTGCTTCACAGACGCTACTCTTCTGAATAAAACCATGTACAGTAACACACACACACACAGAGAGAAGAAAGAAAGAAAGAAAGAAAGAAAGAGAGACAGAGAGAGAGAGAGAGAGAGAGAGAGAGAGAGAGAGACTTCCCACACCGACATGGTTCATCCTGCTCCCACACTCATTTACAGAAAGAACAATGAGCCACAGGCCAGAAGGACTATTTCTGGGCTTCCTAAGATTCCACAATCCTTATTTTCACTTCCTTCTCTACAGTTTTCATTCAATTTCAGTAGCTCCCAACAGATCTTAGTTCCTTTGTAGTCTATAAGTTATACTTATTGCCTGGCATGGTGGCACAAGCCTTTACTCCCAGACGCAAAGGCAGGTGGATCTCTGTGAGTTCAAGGCCAGCCTGGTCTACAAAATGAGTTCCAGGCCAGCTGTGGCTAAAGGGAGACCCTGACTCAAAAAGACCAAAAAAAAAGTTACACTTATTTACTGATTTTACTACATTTAAAAATTAATAATACTATTGCTGACTTTCAGGTGTAAATAAGGACTCATTACTAGAAAATATAAAATAATTTAAATATTTTGATGTGTTTTCAGAAATAGAAAAAATCAAGATTACATGCTAACATCATTTAAAAGTCCTTTGCTGACATGATCAATGAAATGTAAACAACAGTTTGCCCATTTTATTATTATAAGTTAAGTTGAGAGTAAGGAGATAGCCCCAAATTTATCCTACTGTAAATCAAAGATAAATTCTGAGCTGAGATACCATGCTTAGAAAGGATAAGAAAATAATCCAAAATCACACCAAACCAAACAAAACAAAAGGAACAACAAAAATAGCAAAAACAACATTACAATATGCAAGTGGTATACTAGCGTATATGTAAATACATGGGCACTCTTGATAAAAGCAGGTAACTTCAAATCTAAGTATGTACATTTTCATCAAAGGGAAAATGAAAACATTTCAATGAATGACAAAACAACACTGATTATGATTTCATTCAACAGTGCTTTATCTTTATAAACTTATTCATAACTTTGGAAAGATTATTTCAAACTACTTAGACTTGTTATCAGGCCATACTGTACCTGCATTGTACTTTTGTATAATTATATAGCTTTTGATAATAAAGACACAGCAAATTACCCCATATCTAAAGTTTTTCTTAAAAAAGTATTAAAATCATTAAACTGCCAAGTCTGTACCACAAACAAAATAATTTCCAACAAGGAGCTACTAAAACAAAAAGTGCTTTGACCTCAAAATCTCCTCTGTTTCCTCAACTCATACATCCCATACTTTGTCAGTTACTGATGATTCCTCTCTGCCCTTTCTTTCTCATCCGTCTTCTCATCTCCATCCCTGCTGTTACTACCAAATCAGATTTTCATTATCTTTCACCTTGAAAATAGTCATATAGAAACACAGAACATTACTGTGAAAAGGCATTTTGCAAGTCATAACTGGGCCATGGAATGACGAGTCTGGATATAAGGGCAGGTATTAACAGGTGATGTCTTAAGGCTCTTCAGTACATTTTCGGTCTGGCATACTAAATAAAGGTATGGTCTACCAGAAAAACAATATACAGACAGGGTGACTAACAGGAGAGGAGTGAATTAGAAGTGATGAGTTTCCATTTGAGTCCAACCAAAGAGCAGGAGTCCTGCTTTTTTTAGATGCCAGAACTATGTAGATCAGTCTAAGGCTTAGAGTCCATGCTCTGCTACCACAAGTAAACTGACCTAAGTTAAAGCCAAAGGGATCTAGTCCCATAGATTACATTAGCTTAGCAGGAATTTGAAAACTGAGACTTACAGGTATTAGTATTTGTGCATCATCTGAATAGATACTATGCCATGTGTTTGATAGGAATCAAAGTATCTGGGGAATTAGCTGGAATTTTTGTTGAATGATTAGGGTTTATTCAATACTAAGAACTGTAAACACATTAAATTTCTGACACATCAAGCATTTATGTGAGGCATTACTATCAGCATTTTCTTTTCTCCCTCTCAAATCATATCTACATCTCAATGATCCAATGAAGAAAATTTCATTGCTATTTAGACTTAACATCAAGAGAAATGAAACAGAGCTACTGAGAGCTTGCTTACTGACAGAACTGACTTTAGACTTAGAAATGAAGGCTCCAATATTTTCAATCAAACCCCTGTAATATAAGATTCACCATAACTATGTATGGGCATATGATTCATCTCAGTCAAATGCTCAGCTCATCTTAGTTAGATGAGATTTTCTGTTGACAGTTTTTTCTATACAGGAAGACTATTTTGCAAGAGAAAATCACCGAGAAAAAAAAATTTATAGTTGCCTTAGACACAAAAATAGTGCACTGTCTTTACATAGTAGGTTGTGTGTAAAGGTGGTTCTGGGAATTCTGTCCATTCTTGTATGTATACCCCCCTTTCACATGACTTATTCATCCCTGGAAGAGGCAGTCCATTATCCTCCCCTCGAATCTGAATCTGTAACTACCTTGAGAATTGTTTTGACTATTACAGGGAAGATTAACACTGTGGACTTCCAAGCCTGGGATTCAAGAGGACTTGAAGCTCATATTTTGTCTTAGAACAAATCTTCTATGTGAACAAGTTTGGACTAGCCTCCTGCAGGATGAGTCCATACCCAGACTGCCTAAAATGTGTAGATGAGTCATTCCGGGATAACCATCCCTAGTCAACCGATTCAAAGCATAAGAACCACGGATGCCATGGCTAACAGGACATCCCAACTCAGCACAGAGCAAGTTCCTATGGAGAGAATCATTGTATAAATGATGGCCTCGAGCAACAGCTTGGAAGTGGTTTATTATACAGCAACTGACATATTTTCAAATACAAAGATCCTTTAGAAAACTGTTTATCTCTTTTTCCTGATTAACTATTTTAGACTTCTTTTTCCTGTCCCCCCCTTCCCCTCCCTCTCTCCCTCTTGTCCTCCTTCCCTCCCAAGAAATGTATGAGGCTTAAGTCACTGTGGCTTCTAGAGTCAAGCACTACACCATTTATTTAAATAGTGCTGCACCGGAACAGTTTTCTCTGTGTGTGTATGTGGGGAGGGACGGAGAAAGGCCACTTTTAATACGATCCCTTACTATTCACTTCCTAGAACCACTTTCTAAACCACTTTCCCTAAAGACAAGTAGGTATCCTTTTACAGTATTAGTTTCTCGTGTACTTTATTTTTAAAATGAAACAAAGCACAACTCTTTCCTCTCCTGCCCTGAGTCCTTGCCTCCTCCAGAGCTGCAATTGAAATTGTAAGCTGTCAAATTTTGGCCATCATGAATATTACTTAATACTGACAACTACTTATCTCAATTACCAAGTGCATTTTTCATCCTCATAGTAATATTTGAATAAATATCCCATATATTAGTTTAAAGGTACAAAACTAAGGGGAAATCATCTTAAGGTATTTCAAGATTATTTATTTATTTTTAATGAAAGTCCTAAATGAGGACAGTTAACCTGTTATAACAGATGGGCCTGAAACCTCACTCAGTTTAGGGTGTGTGTGAAAACTTCCATTTCATTTCACCATTTTATTAAGAATGTTTTGTGTATGCCCTAGGAATGGCAGACTTTGTCCAAACATACAAAAATACAAGCAGAGAGCATGTCCTATATTTATTCTAATTCTTATTAGATTCTTGGTAAGTATGCCTCAGATCTTAATTTTGTTTTACATATGTAAAATATCAGTGTAATTAGGAAGAAGAACAAATTCTACATGTGCTTTGATGTGCAGAATGCTAGGCTACATTAATATTTGACTCCTTAGAAAGGAGTTCTCGGAAATTCCTAAATGTAGGTTTATATTATGTTTGCCTACATGTTACAGGTTAATTGAGGAAGTAATTTTTAGTCCTTAATTAATTGGAACTGTAATTATTCAGCCTCGAGGTGCAAATACTAACAGTCTATTTAATGAAGACTTTCAGCTATATGAGGAACTCTCAGGATGATCATCAGCCTGTTTTCACTCAAAGACGGACTAAACTCTGGACTGATCTGAAAGCATGAAAGGTGAAAGAAATATTCCTGACGGTGAGCCGAGCAAATCTTAAGAAACAAAACTATTGTAAAAAATTCTTTCTTTGACTATGTTAGGAAGGAAATCATTATACCTCTTGTTCTAGTTATGACAGTCTATCCGTGAATAAGTTATTATAAATATGATTCTTTCCTAATTTTGAGTAATTCTATGGCTGAAAGTAGCAATGAACATATTTACATGTGTTGACATTGCAATTAATTCTATATGACTATTTGGAAAGGAGAAAGAGGGAGAGGAGGGAAGGAAGGAGAGAGGGAGAGATGCAGAAGGAAGGAAGGAAGGAAATAAGGAAGGAGGATATTAACATTTTTGACCTATCTATGTAGTTCAAATTGCATTGGAATGCTTTTATTGTGCAATAAGTAATACTATGTTTAATTTGAATGAATAGTTGAGTTAAATAATTCAAAATTAAATATGAGTTGGTGAGATGGCTCAGGGGGAAAAGGCATTTGCCACCAAGGCTGGCAACCTCAGTTTGCTACACAGGATGCACATGACTCCCACAAGAGAGAAAGGTTGAGACATCACATCAGAGACCTGTAGTCAGAGCAGTGGCCGATCAATGATCAATGTCACCATTTCCTGTTCTCACTGGGAGTCTCCACAAACTGCCTCCTCATGACTTCCTGCTGCCCTACTTCAGCCCCTGCAAGCAGGCAGTGACTCCTTTCCAATGCAAATTTGATCATTTCACTGCAAAACTAGCTAGCACTTCCTGCCCCTGCCAACTTTGTCAACTTGTTTTCTCCAAGTCCAGGTTAAAGGACCCCTCTTCCCTACTCAGGAGAGCAGCCCTTGAAGTGTGGCCTCACAGTCACTCCATGTTAGAGTATTTTGAAAAAAACACTTTTCAATGTGTTTCATCTTATGTTGAGTAATGTATTTAGTATCTGTCTCCCATCATCCTAGTATCTGGAGAGCTTGCAAGGCCTACGTCTATTTTTTTGGCATTCTGTTCCCAGGTTCAGCCCAGGGCCTGGCATAGAGCAGCTCCTTCAGGCCTCTGTTAGGGGAGTGACTTACAATTGTCAAGTATATATCCTTTTTAAATTATTTCATTTATTCAACCATACAACAAAACATTGAAGGAGGATTTACTTATACTCTGTCCTAAGTTGCAATGGTTAAAAGGTATGCATAAAACTCATCCATATTGATTTTATAATTTATTAACAATTACTTATGCAGTTATATATTTTCACAATTAAAATATAAATTTTCTTTCATAGAAGTTTGTTTGCTTGCGATGGTGGCTAGTTTTTGCTGAACTCAATTGATCTAAAGAATGGCTTACCCATGGCAACCACGTCCAACTCCACAAAAGTGTCATTTAGAGGCAAGTTAAGTTAGCAGATACATTTTAGAAATCACAATACAAGGTATTACTAGTCCCTATGGCATAATATTTCTACTATATTGCTCCAGGTTTATTTTTAGATTGTTTTTCATTTCCACTAGAATTATTATTAGGATTCTGGGGTGTTAAAATGATTTGAGATATTCTCTATCTTTTTTAGAAAATAATTATCTGGTATATGTGAAGTATAAGTTAATTACATTGAGAGATAATGTATGATCTTTACCTATACAACAATGTATAATTCAGCCTGTATACAGGCACACAGACACATACACACAGACACGCCCCCACACACAAGCTTGAATAGTAGTACTTAAAATATATTACTACCTGATCCCGGCCTGCTCTCCTGCCCTCAGGCCTCTCTTGGGGTAAGTCTGTCGCACAGCCCTCCATGCCTTGACTCCCCTAGCCGTGTTCACCCTTCCATCTCTCCCGCTGATCTCTACTCCTAGTTTGGGCCCTGTGCCATTCCTAGTCTTGGGGCCCCAGACACCTGGGGAGCCAGTGCTGCTTCCTGATCCTTTTCACCTGGACCGGCTTGGCGCCTTACTTGGGCCCCAGGAGCACTGCTTCTGGACCCGGACCTGCCCTCACCTCTCTCTGCTTCCCTGGACCTGCACCACCGGCTAACGCTCCGGGCTTGCTCTCCTATCCTCAGGCCTCTTGGGGTGGGTCTATCACGCAGCCCTCCACGCCTTGACTCCCCCGGCCTCATTCGCCCTTCCATCTCCCAAGCCGTTCTGTGCTCCTGTTTTGGGCCCTGCGCCATTCCTAGTCCTGGGTCCCCAGACACCTAGGGAACCAATACTGCTTCCTGATCTTTTTCACCCAGACCAACTTAGTGCCTTCCTTGGGCCCCGGGAGCACTGCTTCTGAACCTGGCCCCTCCCTCACTTCCCTCTACTTCCCTGGTCCTGCAACACCCGCCAGCCTCTTTCTGGAGCTGACAGCCTCTTTCTGGGGCTCCGAGGCTTACCTTTACTCTCCCTGATCCTTTGCATCCAGTACAACCCAGCTACTCAATCCACTCCCTGGGAAATCTTGGGGCTTCTTCCC
>NW_008338999.1:3900602-3900966 GCF_000622305.1 Nannospalax galili
AGTCCTCTAAAGAAGTACAATGAGACTACCCTAGAGATAACACAGGACATGGAACTCAAAAGAACAATTTTAAACATGATAAAAGAATTCAGTGAATTTAAAGAACACACAAACAAAGAAATCAAAGAACCAAAGGAAGATAGGGATAAACTTTGAATGAATTCAGAAAAGAGCTAGAAATATTGAAGAATACTCAGGCTGAAATAAAGAATGAAGTGAAACAATCCATAAGCCAATTAGAAACAACAGGAAAAAGCCTCACCAATAGGATGAATGAAATGGAAAATAGAGTATCGAGACTGGAAGATAAAGGGGATGAACTGGACCACTCAAGCAAAGACTATGAAAAATTTAAGAAATCACA
>NW_008338999.1:3902398-3903125 GCF_000622305.1 Nannospalax galili
GCCAAAAATTCCACGCGCAAACTCCTAGAAATTATTAACACATTCAGTAAAGTGGCAGGTTACAAAATTAACCTACAAAAGTCTATAGCCTTTCTATATACCAATGACAAGCAGTCAGAGAAAGAGCACAGGGAAACCCTCCCATTCACAATAGCCACAAAAAAAATAAAATACCTTGGAATAAACCTGACCAAAGATATTAAAGAGCTCTACAAGGAAAATTTTAACTCTTTAAACAAAGAAATTGAGGAAGACATCAGACGATGGAAGGAGCTCTCATGCTCATGAATTGGAAGAATTAATTTGTGAAAATGACCATCCTACCAAGAGTCATATATAGATTCAATGCAATGCCAATCAAAATCCCCATGACATTTTTCACAGAATTGGAAAAAACTATCCTAAGATTCATATGGAAGCACAAGAGACCCTGGATAGCCAAAACAACCCTGAGAACTAAGAGCAATGCTGGTGGGATTACTATACCTGATTTTCAGCTCTACTGCAGAGCTATAGTCATAAAAAAATATGGTACTGGCATAAAAATAGAACCATAGACCAATGTAACAAAATTGAAGACCCAAATATGAGTAATTTCAATTTTAGCCACCTGATATTTGACAAAGGGGCCAAGAACATTAACTGGAGGAAAGACAGCATGTTCAGCAAATGGTGCTGGCAAAACTGGATCTCCACTTATAGAAGAATGAAACTAAACCCCTGTCTT
>NW_008338999.1:3905516-3942961 GCF_000622305.1 Nannospalax galili
TGTTATTGAATAGGCTAAAAAATATATTACTACCTTAATTAAATTCTATTTTTTATAATACAACATATCATCTCACTAAAATTTCTTCAGTCACAAAATGGTAGATTATGTAAATACTCTGCCATTGCAGTTGCAGAAAAAGCTTTATCTCTGAGCATGTGATGAGTGTTCAATTAAGATCTCAAACCTTCTTTCTACTTGGGCACTGTTGTTTTAAGTATCTACAATGAATTCATCTTTATACATAAAACATGTGCAGTTTTAATAGTTGTATATGACACAAAATTTGAACATTTAAGGAATGTTACAGCACATTAAGTTTAACCCTCATTTGTGTCTTGGATGATAGATGCAAGAATTCCAACTGAGGCGATTTTATGAACCAGTTAAATGATTTGTATTCAGAACAGCATTAAAAATCCCCATGACAAAGTGTACTTGAACAAAAATACCCTGCTTGTGACACATCCTTTACAAGTAATGTGTTTTCATTTTTCACATGTTGCATCTCATTTATTTTATTCAGGCACACATACTTAAATCGGCAGATACCACAAGCTTCTGATACCTTTGAAATAATAAATCACTTCTTGCAGATGTTTTCGCCTGCCGCAAGGCTGCCGTTCATTAATCAAACATTATCAGTTTCTATGGGTGCCTAGTGTTAAACAGAAAAGGCACTTCATTTTGAGTTCTGACTTTCATTCACTGGTTAGTCCCTGACCCCACAATACTTACTGCTAGCATTTTAGAAATGTGAAACCTCCTGAAGCGTAATGGGTTTTGCAGAAAAAAAAAATCACAATGGTATTATATTTTCTGAATTCCATATTGCTTTATCCTAAGCTAAACCAAACTGGATTTCTAAAATGCCAAATAAATATAGTCATAATAGCCATTTAAAATTAGGTCCTAGGTAATAAATTTATAAGGTAAGTTGTTTCCTTGAATTTATCTAACACATCAAACTCCTAGAACACGCGGTCAATGAAGTATGTTTTTAAAATTTAACGTAAGCTATTTAAATAATTTCAAAGACACTGCAGGGAAATTTATCTACCTGATGTAACTTTTAAGCAAAAAAAAATAGAACAAAGTTGAGTCAACTATAAAGTTTTTCATAATTTTTTTTCCAAAAATCACAAGATGATCATATGGATCATAAGTTGACAGAATCACCTTGTAAACAACGGTTAACTGAAGAGAAGACATGACACGAACTGGATTTCTTTACCGCCTTAAAAATAGTTCAATAACATAGACACTGCAAAACAGAATTTCAGCAGACACGTTGATTTTTCTCTTAAAAACTTTAAACAAACAACCAGAAATGGTCTCAGGTTGCTCTCTTTGACTAACCACTTTGATTTAAAGGCAGTATTCAAATACTTTGTTTCATCACTATGAATCAATATCATATGTATTTAATTTTACTTTATTAAATTGAATATTTTTTTAAATCTGAAATCCATTAAGATTAAGATACAAAAACTATGGATAGGACCTGGCTCCCTTCTTTATAATGTACAACAAAAATTACATAGATTCTTCCAAGAGAATTTTACACATCAAAATACAAAACATTCAAAGTCAGCAATAAAGTTATTTGAGAACTTTATTATACACATTGCAGTCAGGTCTCAACTAAACATACCAAGCATTGATATTGGGGCAGAGGGAACAGGACAGCACTATTGCCATTGTTTGTTTGGGGACACTCCTTATTAGGTAGGCCTAAGGCAGCACCCTGATGACATCAGTCAGGAAACTCAAGATTCCTTTCATACCTTCTGAGATGAATCTTAACAGCACAAAAGCTTAGCTTCAGCCATATGACCCATGACAATTTATCTCCTATTCTCAGGTCTGGTCTATGGCCATTTCCTCTCTAATGTCTTCAAGATATAGGCCATCATATTTATCAGTTTTCAGAATTGCCTGGCTCCTTCAAATGTCTGTGTCATTATGGTCACCATTTATCTGGCTCTAATGAACTTGTTTAAAATTCCCTGTCTATGGGCGGGGAAGATGATTCAGTAGTCAAGAGCACTGTCTGCTCTTACAGAGGACCCAGGTTTGATTCCCAGAATCCACATGGCAGCTAATAACCATCTGCAACTCCAGTTCTAGGGGAATCCAACACCCTCTTCTGACCTTGGCAAGCATTGCATGACACAGGTGCAATTACATACATGCAGATAATACTCTCTCTCTCTCTCTCTCTCTCTCTCTCTCTCTCTCTCTCCTCTCTCTCTCTCTCTCTCTCTCTCTCTCTCTCTCTCTCTCTCTCTCTCACACACACACACACACACACACACAAGTAAATAAAATATTTTTTAAAATTCCCTGGCTAGCAAACTCTCAACCGCCAGGTTAAACTCTCAGTACACTTGATGACTGTTAGATTCCTGGAAGACTCCTAACATGGTGGCACAGCTCCCAACATTCTAAAATGGTGGGTTTGAACTTAGCCCTGGGAAAAATCCCTCTGCTTATTAGGAGACCAACAAATCCTGAGCTAAACTTCCCAGCCTACATCACAGAAAGTTAGCCAACCACCTAACTGCATATAAAAGATGTCTGACTTTACCTGTTTGATGTGTTTCTCTGCTCCCCAGAGGCAGCCCAATGGTCTGTTTGCTCTCAAATAAAGTGCTGTCCACGTGAGGTTGTCTGGTTGGTGGTCTTCTCTGCTCCACTTCAATACTTCAATACAATGAGTACCTAGGTATCTTCTCTGCTCTCGTCTTTCACTTATAAACAGCCATTTTAAACACGCATTGTGTGTGTGTGTGTGTGTGTGTGTGTGTGTGTGTGTGTCCACTAGGATGTGTGTATCTAAAGTTTAGAGGATAACTCGCAGGAAGGAGTCCACTCTGACCTTCTAACATATGAGTGCCAGGTACTGAACTCAGGTTGTTGGGCTTGCTGGCAATCACCTTTACCTGCTGAGTCAGCACACAGGACTTTGTACAGTAGTTTATTTTTTATTCACCCTGAAAATAATAAACACCTCTGGGAAGAGATCATGCAGAGATTCAATGTTAAATCATCAGGATAGACCCTAGACAGATATGTATTGCTAAAAACTTGACAAGTGATTGAATAAAATAACAATGGATAAACATGGTAAGAATTTCAATTTCTCTCTTTGTACAATGATATTTTCTCTATATTCTAATAAGGCCAATGTCCCCTCCCCCTTTTTCTGTTCCATTTGCCCTATCTACTTCTTTTACCTGGTTATAGGAAAAGATCTGAGATACTTTTATGCTGGATTTTAAATGTGTGACAATACTACAATTTGTTTCTAAGAAAAATATTCATTTAATTGTAGGCAAGAATAGGGTATTGTGCTTGTGTCAAATAAGTGGTTTTGAATTGTAGAAGTATAACGATGAGCTGGAAAAATGATTAAGGAGACAAAATGCCATCAAAACTCAATGAAGTCTAAACTTAATATCTAGCCATAATCAATTCTGGGGGCTTTTCATACATGTATATAGTAACAGATCAAGCTATCATCTATACTTTACAACTTCTGTCATATCTCATGTAACCCAACATTCTCAAAAAATGAATAGGATATGTAGAGATGTCATTCATAAACTTGAATATGCTCAAATAAGTTACAGGAATGGTGACTATAATATCCGTTCTCTTGTTTCTTAAGGCATTTGAGATAATCTAGTGAAATAATGGATAAATGAGACAATTGAACACTAAAAAGAACCCTGAAATTTCTGCCAATGCAAGAATCACTTGCAACTATTATTTCAGCTGTCGGAAGATGTATATGTACATGTGTATGTATGCACGTGTTTGTGTATGTTAATTTACATCTGTGAGCATGTGTATGTGAGAGAGTTACATTCAGTACTGTCTTCTCAAACACATCTAGTACCCCAGTTCCAAAGCTAGAAATAATCTTTCATGGAAATTACAAGGTTTCATTTTGATTTTGCTGAAAAAAGATGCCTCAAATTCAGGTTGCACAAGAAAAATGAAACTTTGATAACTTAACAACAAACAATTATTTAATCATTTTTATAGGACAGGACATCAAGTTAGTGAAACACATGAAATACTGGAATTTCATTCCTGTCCACCACCATTGAGCAACAGAAACTCTAAATGTTGTGTACTGTGTACATTTGATGAACCTGGATGGACTCATGGTACCTTAAGTTGTGTGTTGATTAATATAAATATTGGTGGGCTAAGGGTGTAGCTCAGTCACAAGCACTACAAGAAAAAAAGAAATATTAAGTTGAAGCTATTTCTTTCTGATCACCTGTCTTTCATTATTTGGGGCTAAAGGGAGGCTGAAAATGAGTTAGCATGCCCCAGAAACTAAAAATCAGGACACATTTTTCTCAAGATTTAACAAAAGGGACTGTGTAAGAAAATCATTATATTTTCTGTTAAAACAAGGGCTTCAGAGATTGCATAGACTCTTCAAAACTTCAAAATTCTCTGAGCTCCAATTTTGCCACCTTTCCACTTTATTGCCTATCTCAATGTACCATTGTTCAGTAGCTGCTGCTAACTACTACAGATCATAATCACACAACACAAATGGCCAACTCCATCTTTCAAATTCTTACTACAGAGTGACTTTTCTGAGAGCTCAGTGAAAGAACGGAGTTAAAGAAGTCTCAAAGCAGGTAGAAACCCAGTCTTTTCCTCTTCCTAGAATGCCTGTCCTCCAGGATAGACAATGGCTTTGCCACCCCAACAACCAGTAGAATTCTCAAGGGATCTGACAACTTCTTAATTTTTTTTTGTCTATTTAGTTTTATTTTATGGGTATCAGTGTTTTGCCTGCATGTGAGTATACCACATATGTGCAGTGCCCACAGAAGTCGGAAGAGGGCATCACATCCCCTGTAATGGGAGCAATGGGAGTTTGTTAGCCACTATGTGGGTGGTGGGAACGAAATTCATGTCCTCTGCAAGAGCAGCCAGAGCATTTTTTTAAAAAGCTGTACTCGTGAACTCACAAGAACTGTGTTTGCCTGCAGACAATCAAGTCAGTCAACATTCTAGCACAGAGTGGGAAGGACCTCTGAGGAGCTATGGTCAGGCTACATTAAGGGTGTGTCCCCTGTAGTCAACTATGCAGCAGTAGACGTCTCCACACCCAGAAGTATGTGGACAGCACAGTGCTGGGTTATTAAATTAAAGAGCAAAGAGGACATGAAGTTCGGAAGGTAAGTAGGTAGGTAGGGGTGTATCTGGGAAAACATAGGGGAAGAGTTTAAATACAATGTAAATCTCAAATAATTAATAAAATATTTATTTAAAAATTCTACAGCTTACTTTCTAATGCCAATCTATAATATAACAGAGGGACGTGTTTGTTTTTGTCTACTTTGTTAAAATGGAAACTCCGTTAAACTAATTTCTAAAACAGTCACTGAGAGTTAATATATCTTTATCATCTTTCACATAAACACTTAAGGAAATTTCTATTTTTTCTCTAAACAGCTGATTAGAAATATAAGAGTTATTTCAAGATATGACCTATCACTGGCCTATATTTCAAATTCAGCTGCAATTTCTTAATCTTATTACTCAGTTACACTGTTCAGTGCATTCATTGTTCAATACCATATCAGTACATAATGCACAGGAGACAAAAAACCAGCTATAGCATTCTGTAATACTCTTCAGGATGCATTTCAAAGAATATTATAACTTTTATTTTTTAATGAAACTGCTAAATTCTAATATATAGCCTTAGCCAGGGAGCAAGTTTGATTGGACCCAACAAACAGCCTTGCTCATGAACTGCTAAATCTTATGACTTTTAAAGTCGTTAATATTCCATATGGGTCAACGTTGTATGAAGCTAAATGACTTGAATTGTTGAGTCGGGCTCAATAACAGACAATACATCTTAGTTCCATTACTGGCTAAATAACTGGTTCTATTTATTTTAAATTTAATTTTAAGTAGTGTATTTTGAACAAAATGGATTCTAGAGCATTCCATACATGCCTATCATCTACTTTGCTCATATTCCTCCCATCCTGCTGCTTTGCCCCTCCACTAGTACCAGTGTGTCCCACATACTCCAGCTTCTACTTCTATGTCATATGCACACATAATATACATATTAGTTATCTATATTAAGCAATATATTATATAATCATATATTTTAATATATTTCATTAAATATAGAATAGTATGATATCCTATATTAATACATAAGATGCATATACATATAATTTTAAACACAGAGATCAGAGTAAGCATGCAATATTTGTCTTTCTGAATCTGGCTTATTTGCCTTAACATGATAATCTCTAGTTCCATTTATTTTACTATAATGACATAATGTCACTTTTCTTTTTGGTTGGCTAAATATCAATTGTGTTTCATATACCACGTTTTTTTTTTTTTTTTTTTTTTTTTTTTTTTTTTTTTTAAAAAAAAAAAAAAAAGAGGACGATAAATCTTTCACTGTGATATATCAAAATAAACTCAAAGAGATCCGCCTGCCTCTGCCTTCCAAGTGCTGGGACTACAGGGGTGCTCCACCACGCCTGGCTCATATACCACATTTTTATCAAATTATCTGACAGCAGACATCATGGTATATTGTTGTATTTTTAATAGCTTGTGTAAATTTAAAATATAATTTATCTTCTTGTAGTCACAGGCATCTCTGATAAAGAGGAAATGATTCCCTAACAAAGGCTCATGGGTGTTCAGTAAAACTGGTTTACACCATTATTCTATTTCATAATGGTACCAGAGAACTGACAAATCAACATAGATTACATATTCCAACCGAAATATATTAAGAGCTGGAGATTATGTTATATATATATGTATATATATATATGTCATATAATTAAGAGAGGATATTATGTGGCTGAGGAGATGGCTCAGAGGTTAGGAACACTTGCTGTTCTTCAGAGGACCCATAACAACCATCTGTTATACCAGTTCAGGGGGTCTGATGCCCTCTTCTGGTCTGCACAGGCACTACATACACATGGTACACTTGGACATATGCAGGCAAAACACTCATACACATAAAATAAAAAGTAAATAAAATATATTAAAAAAACTTTAAAAAGAGAGAATATTAAAGTCCTAATTTCTTCTGATAGCTCCTGCTCCAAATCTTCTATCCAGAAATCATGTTTTATTCTTGAGTAATCATTAAGGTAGATAAAAGTTGATGCTTTTGAATTTTACATGAAGCATGAAACATTTTTAAAATGACTTATGGTTGAAACATGCCTATGTAAAATATCAGTTATTCAATCGCATGTTCCTAGCCATAAGAATATATTAATTTTATTCTTCAGATAGCACTTATGGCTTGCAACAAATTAATCTCAATGATGAAATAAAAAATATTTTGTTTGGTTATACCAGACTTCAGTTTTTATTGATCATCCATAAACACTTGAATCAGCTGTAACATTTGCTTCTAGTTTTAAAATTAATCTTCTCTACTGTTCTAAATATACATTTCTTAAATGATCTTGAATATTCTAAGAAATGAATGTGAGAAAATGCTTTGAAACCTATTATAGAAATAATCACATAATTTCCAAATGCTGATCAGAGTTGATTATTTCCAAAATGCCAGTTCTGGAAAAATAATGCTTTATTTGGTTTAAAGTATTGATTTTGACTAGTTTATTATAATAGTTGGTTTGATTCCATGAACCTAGAGGTTAATATAATATGAAATCACAGAGCCACATGAATTTAAGAGTATATAATTTAAAGAGTGACTTAATATGTGATCATTTATTTTCCAATGATCTTATTAGAATTCCTGACATGATATTATAAGGGAAGATCTCAGAAACCTTGAACTACATGTTAATGAACTGATACTTTCACCCAGTTTTAATAGTTCTAACTCTAGTCATCTCTCACCTGGACTCTGTTACAGCTGTCTGCTGTTCTCCATAAGGCCAGTTGTGTCACTCCCAACACCAATTTTGACCTAGAGAACTTAAAACCATTTGACTGTCCTCCATATTCAATAGGATACAAGCTCCCAACTTATACTACATGCTATACAGGCCCTTTCTGACCTGTATCTTTCTTGACTCTCCAGCCAACAGTTTCAATCAGTATGTCATGAACTTGAAACACAACACACCACTCAGGAGTACAATGCCAGCTCGATGAACAGCTTCCTTTTGCCCAGGGATCACCCCTCTCTCCATTTTCTGTGGCTCGGCTCTCCTGAAATCATCCTTCAGTTCATGAAAAACACCATACAGTCTGAATGGCCTTTAAGAAGTGCCTCATATTTCCTTCCCCATCCTAATGCACTTGCTCAGCATTAAGTCACCCCAGTAATACTGGACATCCACATCACAGACTCCTCCATACTCTGCCCCTCTTCTAGTCTCTACATATATGGTCAATGTTGGCATTATGTCACTCTGAACCCTGGAAAGTTCTGAGCCTCATGAAATCAAAATAACATTTTCCCTATCACTTACCATTTAGCAACCAATAACCATACATTTTGGAAATAGGAAGGAAAAACTCTAATGATCACTTTTATGTTAAAAAGTACGGTTTGTGCAAAGGGCAAGGAGGTAGTGTCTTTTGCACATTTCCATACTGGAAATTATCTGGATATCAACATTGATCTACAGAGTTACAGTTAAAAACATCGATCCATAATAGGGGATCATTTCCACAACATGCACACTGAACTACTATGCTTCAGCATATGGCTAATTAAGTCTTTGGCAGAAATCAGAACTTGGTTTTTCTAGGAAGGAAGTTTTGGCCCAAAGGCTTAGCTTAAAATTAATTACCTCATTCCTCAAAGCAACAAATAAGATTTTTCAGCTTGCTTTATTTTTTTCTTCAATTATGCAATGGCATACAGTTGACCTAGATTATTTATAAATGTACATATTAAAAAATTCAAAAGTTTTTGAATAAATGTTAAATTATGTTATTCGGTATTGAATTTTTGTGAATATGTGTGTGTAACTGTGTGCATACATGGAAGCATGCATGAATTTTCTTCTACAGATAAGTGCACGTGTGTGGGGGTGTGCATGTATGTGCCTGCATGTGAATGCAAGAGGTCAACACTGGGTGCTGGTTCTCAGACACAGTTCACTTTGCTTTATGAGACGGGATCTCTCTCCTCTTTCCCTTTCTTCCACTTCATGTACGTTCACCTTCTGCATTTCTAGTTCATTATACAGAAGTACTGAATATTCACATGGTTAACTGGTTTTGAAATAAGCTTATTCTACAAAGCTTTTATAACATAATATGCTTAAGGATTAATTTACCTTTAACTTTTAAACTTATAAAATACTCTACAGTTTTTCTGCTGGTAATACATTCTAATGTATCAGGCACTGTGCCTGATACTGTCATTACACTTAAGCAAAATGAAAGTTATTTCTAAGGACTGATAATTTTTTAAAATGCTACTGTTCTTGTATTTTAGCAAATAATATGCTTGTCATAATAATTTCCTAAATGGGGTGCTTTAATAACGTGTTAGAATTAAATGCTTTTCAGGGCAACTAATTATAACCTGAGAATAGCTTATCTAGAGGAACCTGGATCAAGCCAGCCTTGTGGGTTGGTCTTACTTTATATGCATAAAGGGATAACACTTTCACAAGCTTCCTAGAACATCTGTTTAATAATCATAAATTTTATTGTGGAAATACAAAAAAAATAATACTTCTGTTTTAATTATAAAGACATTTGTTTTTGTTTTTATTTCTTTCTTTACTTCTGTCTACCCCCATGAATGCAAACAGGGATTAAAAACTGAAATAAATGTAAAATAAGCAAAATATAAATTTAATGTTCTAGTCTGTATTTCTGGATTTTTAAATGGAGCCTCTCTCTCTCTCTCTCTCTCTCTCTCTCTCTCTCTCTCTCTCTCTCTCTCACCCCCGGCAGTGTGTGTGTGTGTGTGTGTGTGTGTGTGTGTTTGTATTTCAGGAGAGACTTTCCTTCTTTCTAAACTACCCCAATAGCCCTCCCATCAGCCTTTCTCCAGAGGTCACATCACACTGTCCCTCTGGGATGTGAACCATGTCTTTCCACATCACTAACAAGAGGCTAACCAAGATGAAGTCATGTGAGTGACATGTTTCCCTTTAGAATTTTTCTGTATTCTCCATATTATCACTGCATCATTGAGGAAAAAGCATTCTTTCTACTTTCAAAAGTGAATGCCCAGCTTCCTCTCTGGTTTCCTTTTATGCTTGCCACATTCTTTTTTAAAAAAAAAATTTATGTAGTATTTTTATTTTATGTGTAAGCACGCATTGCTTGCATGTATGTAAGTGCACCCGTGTCATGCAGTGCCTGCAGAGGGCAGAAGAGGCTGTCAGATTCCCTGGAACTAGAGTTATGAACAGTTGTTAGCTGCCATATTTGCTGGGATTCAAACCCGGGTCTTCTGCAAAGGCAGCCAGTGTTCTTAACTGCTGAGCTATCTCTCCAGTCCCCATGCTCATTTCCTTTTTAATCTATATTTTTATTGAATTTTTATGCATACCAAACATCTTAATCATCTTTATACTTTTTTGTATTTTTCAAAAAACCGAACATAGCTAATGAATGGCATTGGCTAATGACATATGTGTTGAATGGGCTTCTAAAAGTTACAATTTTGGGAGAAAAAGAATCTTGCATATCAATAGTTAATAATTTTCAAAAATCCAGCATGATAGAGCATACCTTTAATCACAGCACTCAGTACTCAACAGTTAGAGGCAGGCAGATCATCTCTTTAAGTTTCAGGCCAGCCTGTCGACATAGCAAGTTCCAAGAATGCAGTCATATGAAGGGGGGAAAGGGAATGATGGGATGGGAAAAAGTAAAAGGGGTGGACAGGAATGCAGCAGGTATGAGTTATAGGGACATGAAGGATTGCCCCAAGGTTCTAGAAAGTTGTTAAGGTTAGGCAATATGGAGCAGGGTCAGAGTCCCTGAAGAAGCCTGATGGGGCCGACTCTCTGTAAAGCTGAGAAGGTTCAGATGACAGCACACAGGTCATCAGCTGAGAAAAGCTGTGGGCACCAAGTAGAACGGGGGTGATTTGTGCCATGGACACAAGAGTTCTATTTCATGGCTACTTGGTGGATCTCAGAGAATGCCATCAAGAGCCCTAAAATGCTGGATATGGGATTGCTTTGATCCAGCCTTTCCCTGACAACCTGCCATTATGCTTTTCTGAAATGGGAATGCTAACTCTATGCCACTGTAGAGTTTAAGTATATAAATAACCTTTTTTTTAAAAAAAAAAGTGGGGGGTATCACAATTAAAAGATTGCTTTGCTTGCTTCTCAGAGGAGGCTTTGGACATTTGAATAGTGCTGATACTATAAGAATATAAGCAATATTGAAGTTAGATTTTATGTAGTTTGAATTATGAGATGACATAAGGCCAGAAACAGAATGGTATTAAATGTACTTGAGGAACTCACGTTATGTGAACATTTGGTCCCCAGCTGGTGGTGCTGTTTTAGGAGACTGTGGATGCTCTAGGACATGGAGCCTGTATGGAGGAAGACAGTCACCAGGAGGAGTATATTATGGATTACAATTCATGCCCAGTTCTAGTCTTTGTTCTCTGTGTTTTCTTGTCCACTGAGATATAAGAAGCAGTGCCCCAAGCTTTCACTGCCATGGATGGAATCCCAGCTGCCATTCTTTCATCTTCATGATGGTCTGTAACTTCTTAAACCATAAGCCAACACACACTTCCTCCTTCAAGTTGCTTCTCTCATGCATTATGTCATAGTGAGAAGAAAAGTAACTGATACATATGTTTGGCTTTGTTTTCTAATGTGTGCCTTTGGCAGAAAAAACTCCAGAAGCCAAATGGAACCATCACATATCATATTCTTAGATGCTCTTCTAATTCACCATCGCCCAAGTATCATCTGATTTGGCCTTTCCCTGGTGAGGATTGTAGCCTGGGTTGAATACATACATACATACATACATACATACATACATACATTCTAAATGAATACAGGTGAATAAAATTATTTAGATGCCATTGAATTGTTTGATATGTTTAATTACATTTATTTATTTATGTGGATGTGCGTATACATGTGGGCCTATGCATGCCAGGGTGTGAGTGGAGGTCAGAGGACAGCTTGCAGGAGTCAGTTCTCTGCTTTCACTATGTGGGTCTTGAGGATTGAACTCAAATTGTCAAGTCTTTGTGGCAAGCTCCTTTATCTATTGAGCCACCTGTCTAGTATGTTCTAGCCAGGTGTGGTGGTGCATGCCTTTAATCCCAGCACTTGGAAGGCAGAGGCAGAACTGTGTGAGTTAGAGGCCAGACTGGTCTTCATAGGGAATCCAGGCCGGCTGTGGCTACAGGGAGACCCTGTCTTAAAAGATCAAAGAAACAAAATAGACATATAGTTTCTTTGTAATAAAGACATATTAATTACATACAAGGAACAAGCTACCTGCTGAATGAATGAACTAATGAATCAACAAGGTTATAGAAGTCATAATGAGAGCAGAGGCTTTAGTACCATGAAAATTATGAGAATGAAAGTTATTTGTTTCATTAATATTTTAAATGATGGCTGTTAATATTTCATCCAGCGGTTTTGTCACTAACTGAAAATATTATGTCTTTCAAACAGGATTTTAAGATTATGTGGATGAAACTAAGTATAATGATATAATTATATGCATAAAACTAGTCAAGGCTGACATTTTTATACAATGCAGATGTAACAGTTTTCTGGATATCTGTCTAATTTTGTTTCTTGTTCTCAGAGGTTTTAACAGTTGGAAAGCCTTTAAAATAGATATGTCTTTGATATAACTTTTTGACTTTATGTAGCTCTCTGACCTTCCTTCAACAGAATAAGGATCATAAAACAAAAATAGCTTTAAGATTATATTGCCTTCACAAATTTTCCTCTTCCCTTACTCCATCCACATCAAGCTTCTATTTCTCAGAAAGATGACTGTAATTTTCAAAAGGCTAGAAGCTGAGATTATACACAGACATAGACACACACACATACACACACACACACACATACACACACACACACACACTCACAAAGGAAATGTTTAAATACAGTAGAAACAGTGGGAGAGAAATGAAGGTTCTCTTTAGTTAGACTCAAATGTCATTTCAGCCTCTACCACTGTACTAAGAAGCCTTGCATTTGAAAAAAACACTAGAGATTCATATTTTGTCTTTTGTAAAGTTCCCTGTGATCTTGTAATATAGCCCAGAGTTTTTCTGCCAGATATTCTGGTTATGTACCTACCACAAACCCATAAAATGAGGAAAAAAGCCCTAAATGAAACATTAATTCAGTGTACCTAGAGCTCTCCATTAGCCAACTATTTCTACAGTCAGTAGGAGAAGGAAACAAACATACTCATAAAGCTCCAATATTTCATTATTTCATTATTTTCAGAGGTAGTATTCTTTATAAAATAAGCTTATATATTCAAAATGCTCATATTTTATTAATTGGGGACAGCTATATTAATATAATAAATCATAACACCTCTGAGCAAATTACAGTGATTTTTTATTACTAATCTCTTGCACTTTTGTTTAAATTTTACTATTCTCTTTTTGAAATTTCCTAAGGAAAAAAAATTTAAGGTAGATTAAAAAGATATTGAGGCCTGGCATGGTGGCATATGCCTTTAATCCCAGCACTTGGGAGGCAGATGCAGGCAGATCTCTGTGAGTTCGAGGCCAGTTTGGTCTCCATGGTGAATTCAGGACAGCTGGGGCTACAGGGATACCCTGTCTCAAAAAGACCAAAAAAAAAAAAAAAAAAAAAAAGCTATATTGAACTTACTTGTTTTGTAGGTAAGTATTGCTATCTAGTCACATTACATTACATCTAAGAAAAATCACAAATTCTATTTGCTACAAGTTTTGTTTTTTCTTATGCCACATTCAGAGAAGTCTATTTCTCATGAATTCATTGGCAATATTTTTCAAATAGTCTTCAATAAACTTTATTACATAACCAAAATGCTCTTGTTGGTCTTTTATACTGAGCTTGTTAATATGCTTTCATAAATGTAAAAAAATGTATTCTCAAATAATCCCAGTTTTAAGTTCTAGAGATGTAGCAGTGAGAGGAACTATGGTCTGGACAGCCTTTATAATGTCCTGGAAAAAGCTCAATGCTTCTCTCTTCCCCAGGAGTCAACAGCTGTCACCTGTTCCTTAGCTAATGGAGGGGCCTCATGAGCCTCTCCCCAGTCCAGGCTGGAATGTTGCCTGACTTGATCTTGTGCAGTTCTTATGCAGACACTCACAGCTACTATGAGTTTATGAGTACAATAGTCCTACCATGACTATAAGATTTTATCTTATGTTTAGATAATATCAATTTTTGTTACTTTGAGACACACTCTTGATATCTACCCCCTTGACTAGCCTGGAACTCTGTATGTAGCCTGTGCTGGACTGATACCTGCCTACCTCTGCCTCTTCAGTGCTGGGATTAGATTACAAGTGTGAGACAACATGCCCAGCTACTCCAATTTTTAATGTTAACTTAAAGGTTATCATTATTATTTATTTATTTATTATTTTTATTTTATGTATTGCTTGTATGTATGTAAGTGCACCCATATTGTGCAATGACCACGGACATCAGAAGAGGGTGTCAGATCTTCTGGAAATGGAATTATGAACATACGGGTTCTGGGAATTAAACCCAGGTCCTTTGCAAGAGCAGTCAATGCTCCTAACTGTTGAGTCATCTCTCTAGCCCCCTAAATGTTTTTAAAATATTCATTTATTATTTTTGTTCCAAGTTTATGAGTATATTGCTTGCATGTATGTAACTGTACCTGTGTCATGCAATGTCTGCAGAGGTCAGAAGTGGGGATCGGATCCCCTGAAACTCTAGTAATACAGGGTTGTTAACAGCCATGTGGGTGCTGGAAATTGAACCAGGTCCTCTGCAAGAGGGGCCAGTGTTCTTAACTGATGAGCCATCTCTCCAGTCCCCAAAGGTTTTTTTTTAAAGACAGGTACAGAAGAACTTTAAACATCATTAAATAAGCTATGCCAACTTAGTGTATTATTTTTTAGTTTGGCCTCCAGGGCTTCAGAGGGACCTTGGTTTAAATCCATATGTTACTAATTCAGAAAGTTCTTCAATATCAGTTCTACGGAGGGAGGAGGGAAGAAGGGAAGGAGGGAGGGAGGGAGAATCAATCTAAAATTACATTGTGAGAATTTAAAAATAACCTATGTCCAGAAATTAGCTAATACCCTAAGAAACAAAGTTTACACATGTATTCTTACTTATCTGTACAAAATCCTTATTTATTTGTATTGTCATTTTATTATTTTTAAAAATATACTGCTTTTTAAAATCTGTAACTGTTATGCATTTCTATGCATGTGGAAGAGGCTTCAGATATATTTTAAAGTAATGAGAAAAGATAAAATTGATTAAATATTATTCAGTTTGAAAGTATGTTATTTTAATAATGATCAATTCCATGAAATTAGTCATTAAGACTCAACATACAAAATATAATGTAAAGATTTTGTAAAAGAAAATAAGTAGAAGCAATACTTTCATAAGTACTTAAAGTACTTTAATAAGTACTTAAAGAGCCAATGAAGCAAATTTATCATTAAATATCACTTTCTAGAAATCAGAAATACATAATCATTGACTGATTAACTTAAATGTCAATATTTTGCTCATCAAATTTAACTCATAAATTAAAAGTTGAATACACAATTTATCTCAGTTACACAAGCAAAATGAACATCTGTTAACTTCCTGCCATGTGAGTGTGGCTCTGGTGGGTAGAGTGTGAACAGAACTTCTGATGTGTAATGTTCATCCCATCTGTACAGCAGGAGCCACTGCATGGTTAATCAGATGATAGTGCACACACATTGAGATTCCTTACACATTTAGCGATAAGAATGTAAATCAATCCAAACTCTATTTAAACACTTTCTTAAGTCCCCACAGTAATTATACTCAACAATGTTTTTAAAGAATTATGTTATTCAATATTTATTTTAAACAGTGTTGCAGCACTGGTTTTCCTAAGCACCAATTCATGACATCATTTATAATATTTTTAAGTAACATGAGTTTAATTAAGAAGTTTAAGAGATGCAAACTAATTTCTTGTAGAATTGAGAACATGATTGTGCTAGATGTTGCCTGTACAAATTAAAGCCTGGACCGCAAGAAAATATAATTTGATATAAATTTTAATTGTATGATTCTAAAATAGGTTTGCTACTTAAAATAATTTGTGTTTATGAAGGCCTTTAGGTTTTGCTTTACAACACACACCTGAAATGCACTTAAAGACAAAGACCTTATTTGTGTGTCAAAGGTTACTAGCATATTTTATCTAGTCTTGGTAATTGTGTTGGATTGCTTCATTTGTCAATTTGACACACCTGGGTGGAAGGAACCACAATTAAGGAACTTCCTTCACTGGACTGACCTGTGGCCAGGTCTGTGGGGCATCCTCTAGATTACTGAGTGATGTGGGAGGGCCCAATCCACTGTGGGAGGTGCCACCCCTGGGCAGGTGATCTTGGGTTGAATAAGAAAACAGGCTGAGCTTGGGTCAGTAAGAAGCATACCTCTAAGGTGTGTGCTCCAGGCTCCTGCCCTGAGTTCCTGCCTGGGCTTCCATTGATGATGTGAGCTGCACACCAAATAAACCCTTCGCTTCACAAGTTGGCTTTACCTCACAGTGTTTTTATCACAGCAAGAGAAAGTAACTCAGATAAATCGGTACCAGAAATGGTGTGTGCCTTTATTATATGTGTGTAAGAAGTTGATGACTAACAAGGGAGGAGTTGAGCCTTCACTCTAAACTCTTCCGTTGGAAAAAGCATTTTGCACAAGCATGGAGACCCAGCACCCTGCCTCTTTCATGATGACTTGCTCATGGGGCAGAGACTTGACCTCTTGCTGTTTCAAACTGGGGTAAGGGGGAGCTGAGGGTCCTGTGCCTTGGGGGGATATACCCTACTCTCACTTTCAAGGGGATGTTTTCCACCCAAGAAGAAGAGGTCATTAATTTGCTACAGTGTTAGCCCACCCCAAGCAGTGGAGGTTATGCATCCATTTAGACTTTGAGAATTTGGCTAACGTGACACCCCATCACCACCAATGGGGCAAACTTCCATACTCTAAGGAACAGTTTTCTTCCAGCAGCCACACCGGGCTGGAAGTGTCACCAATACACAGAAAGACCCATGTCTGGGCAGCCTGAGCCTTTACTGACATTGCCACCAACTGCACAAGATGGTGCTCCATACTTCAGCCTGCACAGGTGGGAATCAGGGGGGAGGTTAGTTAGTTACTTTTCTTTTGTAGTGATAAATCACCATGGCCAAAGCAACTTCTGGAAGGAAGAATTTATTTGACTTGCAATTCAGGAAGAATTTGAGCCCAATAATGGCAGAAAGAGGTGGCCAGAGCAGAAGCCAAGAAGCAGACCCAGGAAGGCAGAGAAGCAGGCCCAAGAAGCAGAGAGACTGGAAATTTCACAAGGCTTTAGACCTCTCAAGCTCAGCCCCCAGTGAAGTGTTTCCTTCAACAAGACCACACACCTCCCGAAACTCCCAAAACAGTGACTCCAACTGGGGACAAAAATGTCAAAATTTTTAGAGCCTTTGGAGGACATTGTCATTCAAACCACCACAATAGTCAGAGAATATAGTCTAATCTCTATAAATAGGAAGTCAGAAATAGTGTACAATTTGTTCTACTATGTTTCATATTTCTGTACTTCAAAAATATATTTTAAGAAATACGGAGCACATACTGAAATACACTTGCTTTCCTTCAACTTGCATCTCTGTAATCTTACATGCCTCATTTTGTATGCAGTGCTGCTCCTTATTTCCCCAAATTTTACACAGGAATTATTGGCAGAAAGCTACAATGAGCAGAGTTGTATGACACGCAGTGAGAAGATAACTGTCCAGTGATATGCTTCTAGCTTTAACTCAAAATAAGTATATATAGGACACATACATTCATTTTGGCCTTGAATTATTTATGGTGAACATTACTGAATCAAGAGAGGTGTACTATGATATCCTTTACTCATCAATGACAATACCCACTAACTCAGTGGCCTCTATTTTTGCTTATTATCTTACATTGCTATTCAACATCAATACTGTACTTCTAGAGGACAGTTTAGACCTAATGGGTGATGACTACATTAAAAAAATAATCACAGGACATTTCATAGAATGTTTGTTTGTGTCCCTTTAAAATTCATGTATTTAAACCTTAACTATCAAGCTTATATTTAGAGATGGGGGTCTTTGTGTTTAGATTCAGTTTAGATGACTTTATGAAGGTTGGGCCCTTCACAGTGGGATTAGAGGATTTATCGAAAAAAGGAAAATACAACAGAGTGCTTAGATGAATTTAAAAAAAAAAAAATCATTTGTGCTCATCAACCACCTGAAAGCCAGGAAAAGGCCCTCACCAGAACCCAACTGTGCTGTCCCTAGTCTCAAACTTCAAGGTCTGAGGCAGTATAAAAATTAAGATTTTATGTTTAAACCATCTAGTCTAAGGTATTTGGCTACAGCAAATCCAGCAGACAAACAATGTGTTCACAGTATGTGTTCAGTAACTTCCCTTCCAAGATTCAAACACTAATTTTCTATGCTCAAAGCAACAGGTAGCCATAATCTTCAGCAGAAACATATAAACATTTTGCTGACATCAGCGAATCTCTAATTATTTTATCAACTGCTTTGTATATGTATTTTATAAAATAAATACATAGAAATGTAACAAAAAATCTCTCTATATCTCCATCCCATGTAATCCAAAGATAAAAAGAAAATATTTGGAAATGAAAAATACCATTTATGCATTTTTTGTAACTTTTTTCAATAAAAACAGCATGGAAGAGGGAACATTTTAGGAGAAATATCTAATTTAATTAATTAATGACTAAATAAATAATAACATATATGTAGTTATCATGAACAATATTTAAGAATTTCTACCAGTAAGAAAAACCAGTATCTTAAAAAAAGACTTTTTAACTTACTTTTACATTTATTTATTGTATGCATGTGCATGGGTGTATGTCTGTGGAGGTAGAGGACAATTTGTGGGGATTTGATCTCTCCTTCCATCATGTGGGAACCAGGGATTGAACTCAAGTTGTCAGGTTTCTCAGTATGTGCCTTTACCTGCTGAGCCATCTTGCCGGCCCATAAAAAGATTTTCATGTGTGAAAATAAAATGCTCAACTCCACCCCTACAATCAAATACCTTTAAAACTTAGCCTCAAATCCTTAAAGCAAATTGCACAATATGTGACTCTAGAATCTTAAGACCTAAACGAGAGTGACTTAGGAGTACATGAGAATAATTAAACAGGCAATTTGGATTCAGGGGGGGTAAAGGAGAGATAGGCAGACATTTTGGGATAAGAATTATCTCAAAATTTGCAAATAAGTTATTACATTCTTTCAATCTTGTCTTTTGCCTCCCTCCCATTTCTATTCTCTCAAATATTTTAGCTTCTAAAACTTTATGTATATATACTGTGTCAAGAATGTGCTGACATTGTTGAATACATTTCACTGTATATAAACATGGAAAACATTTGCCTCAGCTCAATCAGCATGAGTCTCATGAAGGACATGTCGTGACATAAACATTCTAGAGTACTGTTATTAGCATAAGGTGACAGAATGAAGGACTTTCTCAGAAAGGAAAAATACACAAATAGAATGACCATTAAGAAGGAGGCTAGATGTTAAATAATGGGAAAGGTCTAAAAGTGGTAAATTTAAGGTTAAAGAATAAATTCAGGCAGCTGTGGTGGCCTGTTTACAGCAATATTCAAACCACTAGAACTTAAACTGAGTGTTATGACTAGCCACTGAAGTACTTGAGGTATTTACTGTGGGAAGTAAAATGGTTTAAAGTAAAACATGGCACTCACGGGGATCAGGGTTACTCATAAGCAACGTCGCCTGCCATCAACCTAGTTCAGAATCAGCACCGACTGTGTGAATTTGGAATCAGAACAAGATTTAGGCATCTTTAAAATGGACTTACCTTGGACCAGCAAGATGGCTCAGCAGATAAAGGCACTTGCTGCCAAGCTTAATGAACTCAGGGGCCCACACAGTGGAAGGAAAGAATCAACTCTAGCAAGTTCTCCTCACGCATACCCACACACATACATGCACGCAAATAAAATAAAAAATATTTAAATAAAAAGGGAACTTGCCTGGTTATCCATGATAATGGCTCAAAAACTCCAGGCCCATCGCCTCAGTTCCCTTTAAAGGAACACTATGAAAATTTCCCCAATCCTCCTTTATATGTTCGTCTATATTCATAAAAGGTGACCAGGCCTACTACCTGCTTCTGAAGATTAATATGTGCTTTCTATAGATATGTTAATATGATCAAAGAATAATTGCCCTACATCTATTTTATCCCCTCTGGGGCTTTGCATGAACTCATTAGCAGATAATTTAATGAACTCTCAGCTTGAATTCTATTTCTCTCATTTTCAAATTCTAGGAGCCACCTCACAGCTACATGTGAGCACTTACATGTGACACTACACTAAACAACATTACAAATTTAAAAAGTAATACCCATTGCAAAATATTCCTGTTTTTGGCTTGCAATTGAGCCAGGTTTATTATGTTAAATAATGTACTCATAATTGTGGATAAGGTGCCAACAACTTCAGTTTTTATCTGAGGGCACAAGTAAAGAGGGTAGTCTAAAAACTTCATTGTGTTTTCTTCTAAAGAAATAGAAAGAATACATGATTATGTATAATTTAGAAATTCCTGATTAAGAAACTAATTAAGAATAACTTTTGCAGAAAAGGGTTCTGGTTCCAGGAAGGCTCAAGAGATTTAAGTAGAGGCCACAGTATAGCAAAGTTAATACCACAATCTCTCAATGGATTTTCTTAATTGTAATTATCTCCTCTTTAGCTGTTATAATATTTGGTAATCTTCACTTTACAAAAATATTCTTTTCTTCTAGTAATTGAGTGAAAGAAAAGGAATTCAGTTGGTTGATGCAATGAGAAATTGAAGTTCAATATAAAAACCAGCTCTTCAAGAGTGTAAGGTCACCATGTTCAAGAACCTGAAGTGGGGTGTTACAATGCAGGGAGGTGTTTAAGAAAACAGGTTGGCTTTCAATCTTGAGTGTAGAAAAGCCTTTTAACCTTGAAACATCGATATTGACATTTGCTAATTTATTGTTACTCTCCCAATAAAATCCATTTTCCATGTTTAGTGGCCATTTGCTGGCTGCTTTCGGGGATTTTGTTGTTATTATTTTTGTTTTGCTTTTCTTAAACTTCACTTTTGTTTCCATAAAAGAATGCTAATCATATCTATTCCCAAAGCCATTTTAAGAGTTACCAGGATGGATTATTTAAGAAGAGAATAATATCAATGTTACAGAGTTAGCTGCAAATACTGCCTTGCTAATGACACTAATCTTGTTTCATTACTAATATAATACCAACCTTATAAAAAGTAAAAGTATTCCCATCACAAGTTTGGTTAATATCAGAATACTTAAAAATCACCAACATTTTTAAATGGGTTCAATAAAACCCAATAATTATGAAATACTTAGCGAACCTCTACTGTGTGCTAGGTGCTTCGTTAAGGCCTTTTCTGTGGTGCTAGAGATCAAACCCAGGGCCTCAAGCATGGCACACACTCAACCACTGAAATACATCCACAGTCCCACAGTCTTCTTTGTCCACACAGAAGTAAGATTGGATGAAGAAACTCCAAGGGAACAGCGTGACTTCCTGACTTCTCAACAGCACTATTTGTTACATGGCCAATGTGGCCCAGGGGACTAAGTAGGAAGGTGCGAAGGTACAGGGGCAGTAGGAAATAGGATTGCTGTTAGGCAAAAGTGATTAAAGGAGTACTTTCAGATAAACACAAGTAAAGTGCCTTACGGTGACAGAGTAAATGTTCATTTTTACAGTGCATCTGTCTGATCCTGCTGACCCAGAGTGTCTCCTGTGACAGTCATAGAGGATTTCAGGATAGATTTTCCTGTATTCTTTTCCTTTTTTGAAATTTCAAAAGGTAAACGGAAAAAAACACACCATAGCAGTTACATGAACATTGTGCTGGTTTTCTGAGGGAGTTTCAGTCCATCTCTACCATGTTGCTGGCCTTCCTCTGAGCATTACCACATTTTGTGAGCATCCAAGTTTAACTACCAGTTGAATGATCAGAAATCTGAAACCAATGAGGAGGGGCCAGCTCCTCAGTCATCTACAACAGTGCCTCCTTACACCTGGCTCTAGAAGAGACTTGCCCCAAATTAAACAATACCCATTTGCTGTGCACCTCTACAAACAGCTCTTCAAGTTGTGTGAGGTGCTTATGTTTGTCTCACCTTTGAATATTAATATAAATCTACATAGATGCAAACCTTCCCATCTCTTTCAGTGACCACAAATGCTATACCTCCACTTCTGAACAGCGACAGTAACACATTGTTCAGGTGCTTTTATTTAAGTTCAATGTGAATAAACACTAGGCCTTATCTAACTAGTTAGAAGATACTGAATATCTCATGGATGAAGAGCTGTAACTCTTTAAGTGTCTAATAATACACAGACAATGAGATCTTTGCCTTAGTAAATTCCATTAGCACTGGTTAGGGAGAAAAGTATAAAAATGCTTTTTCCCTCAGAAATAAAACATTTACAGTGAGGAGCCATGAGAACACAGGTGTGTTTATTCAATGTGTCTATTGAACTTCTTACAAAGTTATATCTAATAAAATATTTGTATTTTGATAAAGTAACGTAAAGATAGCAGTTATACATACAGAACTATGTCTATGGAATACCCCACCACAAAACAAGAAAGCATTCCCATTTTCATTCAACTGCCATGTACAACGCAGAAACCAAAGTACTAGGAACATTTTCTTTCCTGTTAGGTGATCTAAAGGTCTCACCTGTCAAACACCATAGTCACTGCACACTGTGGAAGAGACCATCATGTGTCTCCGTCCTCTCTGTCTCTATAATATTAGAAGTTCAATGTTCAAGTTACCTACCAGATACATTTCCAAGCATCCTAGGCTGATAGGTATGCTATAGGATGAGGTTGAAGGCAATGAGATCAAAAAAGAAGTGATATATACAGTCTATATATCATAAACCCAAGGAAAAGTGTTGCCTTGATCTCTATCACTCATGGACATGATGATCACCCACAGACAGAAGATGTAAGTGGTCTATCAAAGATAGTTGACTACATTCCATGAGAAAACAAAGTGCATGTTGTATGTGTTCTCTTTAAAAATATTTATTAATATTTATTTTAGATTCATGGTTATGAGCATTTTGCCTGCATGTATGTAATTTCATCATATATGTGCATTGCCTATGGAGGTCAGAAGAGGGCATCAGATGCTTTGGAACTGTAGTTATGGATGGCTGTTAGTGACCATGTGGGTGCTGGGAACTGAACCCAGGTCCGCTGTAAGAGTAGCAAGTGCTCTTAGCTGTTGAACAATCTCTCCAGCCCCTCTATTGTTTTCTAAAAGCAATCAAGCATACATCCCAAATAATGCTCAATTCCTATGCTACCTCTTTAAAAGTTAGTGAGAAAGACTCGAAAGACTAAATGAGTGGTTTAATTATGTTACAGATGCAAAGGTAATGAACAAAGGCATGTAAGGATGTGAGCCTGTCCAAGTAGCAGACAGTTATATGGTAAGAGAAAGGTCATAAATTCCCAAATTGACAATCAAGAATGTCAAACGAGAATTTCCTAAATGATATGACTACTTCTCTCATACAGGCAAAGCTTTTTTCATTCCCGACAAGATGAAACTTTCTTGTGTATATTTCATACAAAATACTGAAATAGAACATAACTGCATTCCGCCATCACCCAAATGTCAGAGGATTCACTTTGCAACAAGGAAATGCACAAAATAAATATGAAAAGGCTTCATATTTTAAGTATTGCATTCAAACAGTGCAGAGTTAAATGGAGACACGTCTTGAGAACCCCATGGAACTATGAGAAACGAACAATGTTTAATGGAAAGAATTCAAAGAAAAACCTGAAATATCATTGGTTCTTTCAAATTGAAGGTACTTTTATGGTATGTGACTTCTAAATTTTTACAATATACTAATTCTTATGCAATTAATTTGACCCTCTTTCTTGGGAGTATTTGCTTGATCAATATTTCCTCAATACAGATATTCTTTGTAGAAAAGTACGTAGAGAGGCATGTAACTGTATTAGACACTATTACTCTAATACTGGAAGACATCTTTTATGTGTTACTTCCGTAGTTGAATTTTAGTGCTACTTGATAGCACCACCAGTATTTCAGACACTTACCACGAACCAAGAACTTTTGATCTTATGTAGATGAAGAGTAGCAGGAACTCCTAAAGACCCAACACTGCTGAGATCAGGAGAATACACTTTCTAGGTACTTGCTCTATTTTTTTTTATTCTCAATACAAACATAATATCGAAAAGCAAACCTACAATCTAGGTATCTTTAAAAGTGAAACCTAGGGCTGGAGAGAGGGCTCAACAGTGAAGAGCTGCTCCTGCAGAGTCCCCAGGTTCAGTTCTTAGCACCTACATGGTGGCTAACAACCATCTGTAACTCCAGTTCCAGGGGATCCGAAGCCCTTTGCTGTCCTCCAGAGGTACTGCATTACAAAGGTACATTTTCATATAGGCAGGAAACACACACATACACATAAAATATGAATAGAATATTTTTTAAATCTTTAAACAGGAAATCTAGGAGAAAATCACATATTTTTCCTTCCCATTATTACTGTACACAAAGGTCACTGGTTAAGTAAAGATAATATAGAAGAATCCTGATGACAACAGCACTACAAGTTTCTGAAAGGAGGTTCCAAACTGGAACTAGATGACCATACAGATTTACTCCCTTCTCCATAATTATTTACCTGAATACAACTACTGACACAGCTCCCCTTGGACTTGGTTACAATACTCTAGTACGATAATAGGATGCATTCTGATAAACAAACTCTGATGAGTGAGAAGCCTTAATGACAATAGCATTCTACAAATACAATGAAAGGAGAGCCCCCCCCCATGCTACCCTATATGTGGTCACTGAAAGAGATGGGAAAGTTTGTATCTATGCAGATTTAATATTTGATATTCAAAGAAGAGACGGAGCAAAAGGCAAGAGGGTGGGCTTGTATTAAAAATGGTTAACAATTTAACATGCTCAGTTGACATGTCATAATATTTCAGAGTACGCAATAGTATATGAAATAAAATAGGAATTTATGACACAAAGACTAAATTAAATCAACTATTTGTTATCTCTGGTCTCTCAATAAATAAATGGAGGAAAAAATGTTGGAGCACTCAATATCTGTGGGATACTTTCCAAAAGTTTCTGGAGACTTTATAAATTGAATAGTAAGAATGGCCAAGTCTGCAGTTCATTATCAGTTAAGTAAATGGTATTGCCATATAGAGAAAGATGCAGCCAATTGGAGCTTCTCCAGCATGGCGGGCATTCTGCTTCATACAGACCACCACTGGTGAAGCCAGAGCAGAGAGGAGATGACAAGACCAAAGTCTGCGTGTAACATCCATGAAGCAGCACAGCGTTTACCGAGCCGTATGCAGTCATCACTGTGTGTTAGTGGGGGAAGATGCACTTTCTGTTAAGAAAATATCTGAAGGCATTCATTCTACTTGATACTGTCAGGAATTTTCTTAGTATTACAAAATGAAGAAGAATATTTAGAAGTAAGCTACTCACCTATTCCAATGAAGGCAGCTTTGAAGCCATTTTCCTTCAAAGTGCTAAGAGTGATTTCATTCGTGGACAGGCTTTTGCCGCAAATTATCTGTGAGGAACAATATTTTGAGCAATAATATTTTAATATTTGATTAATTAAAACCATAATATTTAACATCAAATGAATTCAGTAAAATGTCTATAAAATCCTATACATGTAAATATTTATGGATTTTAATAAAGCAAACTTGCTTAAAGAAAACAATATACAATTAGAACACTATGTTTTCTTAGTGGGAGAAAAGCTGAAAAGCCCATATAATTAAAATCAAGTTAGTAAAATAAAAATAGAACTACCATATGACCCAGCTATCCCACTCCTGGGCATATACCCAAAGGACTCTGTAGCCTGCCGTGGAGACACTAGCAGGTTCATGTTTATTCGCTGCTCTATTGACAGCAGCAAGGAAATAGAATCATTCTGGATGTATACCAACAGATAAGTGGAAACAGAAATGTGGTGCATGATCACTATGCTTTATTCAACTACACAGTAAGATGAAAATCTGAAAGTTCTATAAAATGTATGTAACTGAAAAACACTGTACCAAGAAAGACAATCCAAAAGGAAATACAGCACACTCTCCTTCATCTGTGGATCTGAGCTGCTGATTTTCATATCTGTGTATTTTTGTGAGAGTTTGGGTGAAATCTGGGGAACTAGAAAGGAGCCCATCAGAGGGGAGAAAAGAGAATTTAAATGCGAGGGTGGAAAATGTAACAGAACACGTGTGACTTGGAAGTGGGATACTGCATAGCATTGAGAAGAATCAAGCAAACCTAAGTATATATGGAAAGATCAGAAGGAAACTAGTTCTTTTTATGACAACTTTAAAAATAAAATTTAAAAAAACTACACTAAAATTAGTAAACCTCAGCTTGCATATATTAAAAGCAGGTTGAGCAATTAAGAGAGAAAGATGAAACTAATGGAGACACTATAGCTGCCTCCAAAAAGTCAAGTAAAGACAGAAGATGATGCTGGTAAGTGTAGCATAAAATCACAACATGTTCACATGTGAGGGAGCTCAGAGAATAAAGACTCACTCTAGCCATAGTCAGAAGGATGAGAGTGCAGGGGAGTTTCAATAAGGTCCTTACAAAGAGTAGGGCTTCCACAGGGGATACTGTCCAGAGAAGACCAACAAAGTGCGGAGACAAAGCATTTACTTTAACTACAAATCACAATACTTTCTTTGATGCCTAACATAAGTCAACTAAAAAAAGAATAGTATACTTATTTATTTATTTATTTTGGGGGTGACACTAGGTAGAGAGCACATGTGTGGAGGGCAGAGGACAACTTGTGGGAGTCAGTTCTCTTTCCAACACGTGGTTTTTAGGGATTGAACTCTGGGCATCAGGCTTGGTGGCAAGTGCCTTTGCACATTGAGTCATCTCTGATTCATGAATCAGTTTTCCAGTGGGAAACCTGCTGAATGAGAGAGAATTGGATCCTGCATTATCCTCGCAAGTAAATACTGTAACAATTACCCGGGGCACCCCCAAAGGCAATAGTGACCATTGACCAATGTAAGTGTGCACCAGAGGAACAGGGATAACCAGACATTTCAAGGGTTGTTAGACCCAGGATCCTCATTGAAAATGATACCCTGAGACATAGAGAGACCTATGTGAGAGATAAAATGGAGCCTGACTCAAGTCTGGGCCCCAGTGAGCCCTCTGAGACACTGACCCTGTCAGTTAGCACTCTCTTAGTCTTCAAACACATAATTGACATTGTTACACTTGTCAGTTGAAATAATTCTCTACTATATCAACTGGGCCGTGTAGTAGAGCTGAAGTAGCTATCACAGCTTGGAAGCCCACATGTAAATATCTGAGACCTGACTGAGTTACTCAAACACTACATCATATCTAGTGTCAGGTGGGATGGGGAGCGCTGATTTCTAACAATTAAAGACTCTTTTCTGTGTCGTAGAAGAAAAATATTTATCAGTGAAAGAATAATGACTACAGCTAGCATATACAGACCACTAAGTACATGTAGGGTTCTTTTCTAATTACTGCATGTACTAACTCATTTCATAATCACAAGAGCCCTTCCACATGTTTTCTTTATCCTCATATTTGGGGGCTTTTGTTGTTTTTTTTGTATTTTTTTTTCTTTTTGAGACAAGGTCTCCTTGTAGTCCCAGCTGACTTGATATATGCTATGTATGTAAACCAGACTGGCCTCTATCTCACAGAGATCTACCTGCCTCTGCCTCCTGAGTGCTGGGGTTAAAGACGTGTTCCACCATGCCCAGCTGCCCTATCTTCATATTGAAGATGATGATGGAGGAAGACAGAAGACGCTGGACAACTTTGTCAAAGTCACATAGTCTAAATTCCTAACAAGAATGTTCAACAGCTATGCCTTCATGCCTCTCAGGGTTAAAGGAATAATGAAGGGGAGAGCTGACATCATCCTCAGAGACAATAGTGTGATGTGTATGAAGACCATCTTGGAAAAATGTAGCATCAGGAGCATAAGTGCAAGTCAAGGAAGGGAGCAAGAAGCGTGGGTTTAAGACGGCTGGGAAAAGTCCTACTGGGCCACCTTTTGCTTCGAAAAAAATGCTAATTTTATTTTTTATATTAGTAGACAGAGTAAATGTTGAGAAATTTCTAGTAGGAGGAAAGAGGTGAAATAATAAATAAGAACTCACAACTCTGGAATGCAGCAAGTACCAAGTAGTAAACTATAAAATTAAATAAATATGTACTGTGAAAAGAATCTAGTGGTACCTAGTGGTAAATAATGCAATCAGAAGTAGCAGAATTATATCCTATTAACGAGGTTAGAATTTAAATTTATTCTAACTTTTAAAGAATGTGTGCTGTTTTAAATTAAAAATGAAAATTAAAGAATTCCATTATTTATTTTTATGAATTAAATAATAACATAAATGTGTAATAAAGTATGGATAAGGTCTTAACATTCTGAATAAAATATTAGCAAACTGGATAAAAATTCAGTTCCTCAAGCCAAGAAGTTGATGGCCCATCAATGGGTTAATTCTCAGCATAGATTATCTTAAGTTTAGCTCTTCCACTACCTCAGCAAGATGATCCAATGAGACCTGTCAACCTTTCAGAAATGATGCATGTGTGTATATACCACTGATGCTGACTTCAGTCATGATTTTGAGTGATTTATTAAGTAAAAATTAGGGCACCCCAGTCCTTCCACCATGGCAGAGTGAACATGCTTTTGATTTTTGCAACGTATAAAACAGATGCACAGACATTTTGTGTGTCTAGAGTCTAACTCCATTTCAATAGGCATTAAGAAAGCGAAAAAGTTGACATTCCCTTCTTAGTATAAAAGCTGGGAAGGTTTTTGGCATATCATGTTAATCTAATATGACTGAGATCAACAAGATTTGACTTTATGATGGACAGACACTCTGAAAGATGGCTGCTTAGCATTTTTGGGCAGTAGTCCATGCTGAAAGGAAGGACAGGACAATAGGCTATCAGAGGTCTAAGAGGCAGCTTAATGCTTCCTTTCTGGGCTAGTAAATCTATTCAAATTTCCCTTTACTGAAAGTCTCAATCACTGAAAATCTTCCATCCAATAACCTACTACAGAAAGAACTAAGAGGAAGATCTTGTTTTGTACATTATAATTGAGAAAATTCAATAACTAGTATTATAAGACATCTAGTGATATAAAAGTTCTATAGCTGATATGCTCTGAAAACTCAATATTATGTTAACTCTGTCCAATGTTAAGAAAGCAAATGATGGTCAGGTTTTTTTTTATTTTATATTTCCTATATTTTTAAATATGCTGTGCTTTCTGTCTTGATTGTCTTAGATAAAATTACCACTCTTCATACCTCTAATCTTAGTACTACAATTAGATACTTTCTAGCTAAATTCAGAATAAAAATTTACCCTATTTCACATCGAATGTAATCACTACTACTTTGTTCCACCAGACGTTTTTAATGCCAGATATATTAGCATTCTATTACAAGTTTCTTCATCTATCAATAATATATATTCATATATGTAATAACATTTATTATTGCAGATAAATATAGATATTTGTTCAGAGTGAAACTCTTTTTTAAAAGAACCTTATTGCTGGGCATGGTGGCACAGGACTTTAATCCCAGCACTTGGGAGGCAGAGGTAGGCGGATCTCTGTGAATTCAAGGCCAGCCTGGTCTACATAGTGAGTTCCAGGCCAGTTGGGGCTACAAGGAGACCCTGTCTCAAAAAATATCAAAAAAAGAACTATTTATTTATTTTAGCGTGTGACTATTATGCCTTCGTGTATTTAAGTGCACCCATGCATGCAGGGCCCAGAGGCAAGAAGAGGGTGTCATATCTCCATTAACTGGTTGCTAACCACTGTTTGGGCTGTGGGATTTGAACCCATGTCTTCTGAAAAAGCAGCCAGTGCTCTTAACTGCTGAGCCATCTCTCTAGCCTCTAAAGTATAGCTCTTAATTCAAATGAAATATGCAATATTTACTGTAAAAAATACAAAGTCTTACATGTTCCTTGTATTTTCTCTGACAAAAGTTTTATTCCAACAGCCTGAAAACTTTAAAATCTCATAGATAAAAAATAAAATACTAGATTTAAAAATAAATAATAATAATGTTTGTCTTTAGATTAAAAACATACTACTTTGTCAGCTGTTAATGTATATTTTCTTCTAGCAGATATGTTATAAATCTTTTCTCAATATCTTTGCATAATAATAGAAGTTCTTCCTTCAAGATACCAATGGAAAATAAGATGATGCTATGGAGGGGTTATGAAGCAAGAGATCTCTATTAGGTACTGTCTAAAAACTGATGTTCACAAGAATGTGACATAATTACAGTTGAAACTTAATAGAAAGTTCCGTCAAAATATTTTGGGAAATAGCAAACATACATTTGAAAAAATTTATGAAATGTGAAGATCTTTATGTTCTACACATGATTAGTTTTTATTCTTTGGATAGACAGGTGATGGTTCTAATCTTAGCACATTAGTTGTCAAAATTAAATTTTAAATAATTCTTTGTTGACGAAATTAAACAAAAATGAGATAAGGAGACTCTGAAAACTAATGAGCTATTATTATATGTGTATTCATATGCATGTGTGTAATTATGCACAGAAGTCAAACAGTACAAACACAGAGGAAACTTTATTCTCTATAAATTGTTGTCAAGTTAAATATATATAATTTAGCTAAAATAAGCAGAAGGTAGATTATAGGAAGTGTCTAAATGACAAAAAAAAAAGGATAACAAGCCCATCTACTTTCAAAAAAAGAGCACCTCATGGCCAAGGTGAGCAGCTCAGAGATGCTGCCAGAGTATCCCATCCTTGGACCCTAAGTAAAAGTTCTATGGCTGGCTCTCCTCAGACATGTAAACACAACACCTTCTTCTCAGAGTAAGTTTGAATACCTTACTCCTTTAATATCTTAAAACAACCTAGGAGGTGGACAAAATACAGGTAATGTCCTCTTTTCAGGTTCCAGTTTTCTCAATAATATAGTAAATTTTGTCAGGGATTAAAGTCTAAAGGTGTGCATCACCAAACCTGGCCAACCCACAGTTTTTCCATTTGACTTTTTGTTGAGTAATTATATGTGGATGTTTCATAACTTAATCAAGTCAAATAAAATATAAAGAAGTATAAAATGAATGTAAAAGCCCAAACTATTGATTTGCTTTCCATTATTATTTTTGTTTTTTTTTTTTTCGGTAAAAGAAAAATTCAGAGGCGCTTTCTAATCATTTTAGAGGCGCTTTCTAATCATTTTTCAAATTATGTTCTACACCCACTTGTACATGGTGATACATTATTGTTCTGTGAAGTATGAAAAATTGAAGATTAAAAGTATGTAATATTTGTAAGTGAAGTAGTATGTTCACAGTATAACACTGTTCACACAAAAAGGAGAGCAGGTGAAGTCATATTCTGTAGGTATGTCAACATTTTGTCCATCTTCAAGAGAACAACACACTACTTAGTTGGAAAAAATGATCAAAAAATATAAAATTAATTGCTTTATTCCTCACTATTTTTTATGCTGATAAGGGATCGTGACATTAACAAGAATAGTATGGCCCATATAATAAATAAAATAACCTTCTGGAAGAAATTGCATTCCAAATTTTGAAATACTAATATTTCAAAGTAAGTGTACACAACTTGCCTGAACAAAGCATGATTAACGAAACCAGATCCTTCTCTTGGCTGCACTGAACGAACCCCTAAAGCAATTTAGGAATTTGTTTCTTACAGGCAATTAATCACATGCAGGTGTGCTAGATGAGAACTATTGATTGCCCTTTTCCAGGCTAGTGGCATTCAGACGGTAGACAGACAAATGCCCTAAGCAAGGGGAAGCATCTCACTGCTCAGCCTGGTGTAGCTTTTAATTGTTCATTCCTAAAATGCCCACAATTGCCCGTGAGTCTCCAGTGTGGAATTTACGCCTATCTTTTTAAGAAACCCACAGACAGATGTTATGTTTCTCATTCACCTTTACGCCAAGGTCCTTCATAAGCTCAGTCTCAAAATTCACTACATCGTATGGCAGCCGGAACTGAGGTATCTCAGAAATACTGAAACAGAACAGAAAAGGAAGCATTAGAGCAAAATTTGTCCATGTACAAAAAGAACACATGTTGTTATTGATCAGTATTAGAAGAGCAATATGTCCCCCATGAGTATTTACAAAATCCATGATGCGACTGTGCATACCAGCACATTTTTATTGTTGTAGTAAGTCATTACATGGACAAAAACTAAAGTAGAAGCCAATAAGAAAAAAAATTACATCAATGGAAAACAATAATACAAAATTTGTCAAAAGCAATTCTAATGCTTTTAATTATTTAGTTGATTTAGTTAACTATTCTTTGTATACACATATACAAATATATATTCTAAAAACAGATTCCTAGTTTCTCAAAATACAAATGTATAATTTTGTATTACCATGCTGTGCAGAATATGAAAGAATCAGATCCATCTGATCCACTTTAAAATTAAATTACATTTTAAAAGTAAATCATTTACAATTTTAAAATGTCTTCATTTTGTGTGTGTGTGTGTGAAAGCAAGAGTGCCAGTGAAGATGCATTCATGAAAATGTAACCCTACTTGGTATCAGTACTCACTGTCTGCACTTAAAGATAGTCAGGACGCCTATGGTTCTATGATTCCAGTTATACGTAGCTGAAAGCAGTAAATACTGCAAGCTGTAATATTGCTTCAATGTTTTATAGCCCTAAAACAACTGTATGTATGTGTCTACTAATATATAACAGCCCATTCATTCACAACTTTGTCTTGTCATTCCAAAGACCTCTACAATGCCAGACACAGTGTTAGGTGCTATGATTTGTTCCTGAATCGTGTCAAATTCCAACATTTAATCTTTCTGGCGAGGATAGTTCCATAAACAGGTAATAGCAACAGATGGTCGTACAATGAAAGATGCACAGAGATTATAGACGTTGATTTATAAAATAAATAGTTGTTAAAGATGAACCATTTGGAGAATCTCATGCAAATTATTTCATATTCTGTGCATAGTCTTCTCATTCTTTGATGAAACAGAATTTGATTATTAGTTTCCATAAACCAAATGAAAGCAAGGCAACATAGTCAATACAGTTGAAAATGTACAACATTAAACAGTATGAAACACATGCCCCACACTAAAGGAGTGCTCGAATATTCATAAAGAATATGTAAGAATGAATTTGGGTCCAAGTCAGAGATCAGACTCTCAAACTGATCTGTGAACTTTAATCCTATCTTCTCTGGGTCATGGAAAATATTGCCTTCAAAGAATGAACAGAAAGAATCTTATTTGGGATCTTGTGTTGGCACAGACACCTGACTCTATGGAAAATGGAGGATTTATTTACATTTAATTTTTATTTTATGTATATATATATATATTTTTTTTTCCCTACTTGTTTGTAAGTGTACCAGCGTGGGCAAACAGAAGGGGTATAATCTCTTGGAGTTGGATTTATGGATAGCTGTTAGCCACCATGTGAATGCTGGGAAGTGAACCCTGGTACTCCACAAGAGCAGCCAGTGCTCTTAACTGCTGAGTTTTCTCTCTATCCCTGGAAAATGGATTTTAAATGGACTGAAATTGTAATCTGGTACAAGTCCTCCAAAGGCTGAAGAGGAAATAAAAAAAAAAAAAAAAGAGAGGGCATATAAACCTCAGCCCAATGAGTCAACTCAAACAATGTGAGTCTTAAACACACCAGACCCATGGTGAGATTGAGTTTCTACCTGAAGCTAAACTTTGTTTGGGATTCCTATAGACTCCCAATAGAAATGTGGAATAAATAGGACAATATGGTGCTAAGTAAAGCCCAGTGACTCAGATTTAAGAAATCTCATCATGGGGCTAGAGAGATGGCTTAGTGGTTAAGAATAATGGCTGCTCTTGCATAGCACCTGAGTTCAGTTTCCAGTACTCACAGTTCCAGGGAATCCAATTCCCTCTTCTGACCTCAGCAGGCATTGTACAAACATGGGTACTCTTACATACATGTAGTCAATACATTCATATGCATAAAGTAAAACTAATTAATAAAATATTAGAAAAGAAATATCTCTGAAGCATGCTTTAACCCCAATCAAAAATTTATTGGTCTCCCCTATAACATTCACTACACTATTGCTTCCATGGATTTGTCTTCCTAGATCAGAGTTCACATCTGGGTAAGACTGTTGATTACTTTTCCTCCCCAATAGCCTGCGTAGCAACTTCTGACATTATTAGAGCCATCCAGTAGAGAGGAAGCTTCCAGGTTCATAACAGCTTGATTCTTCAATATCGTGTGACTCCAGTGTGTGGGGTCTTTAGCAGCAGGGCCTTACCGCCAGGCTCTGATGATTATCAAAGAGAAATGGCTAAAAGATCATACTACAAAGTTAGAAACAGAAAGAAAGGAAGGCACAGTGAATCAGGCAGGGAGTAACATGAACAGCGGGAAGGAGGAGCCAGGGAATGCCCCCACATGGCTTTGCACACTGACTGGGTGCCACAGAAAAAATGGTGCCTGGTTCCAGGGGCTTCAGCTGCTCTGCTTAGAACTCCCAAGTCCATCACTGCCAACACAGCACTGTGGTGCATGTTAAATGAATACACATGAATTTCATTTCCCAGGATCCTTTATTTAAAGTATATAATGGAGTGAGAAACAAAGTTAAATAGTTGGTGAAATTTTATCAAAAGTAAGCAGAAGGTGGAGGGAAAATCATTATAAAAATTTATTTCCATTATTACAAATAAATGGAACCATCAGACACAATTAGCTATGTACATGAAGAATGCATAATGTAGAAATGTAAAATACTAGATATGAAGCATAATTTTGCCAGGATAAAGCTTTCTGTGGTGTTGGTGGTGAAATGTCACAGGGCTTTAAAGGCCATCAGCATAGCGGCCTCCACATTTTAATGCCTGGATTTAATCTCTAAACCATTTTATATATATTTATATATGAGTGCTTAATACATATCTAAAATTTATGATGCCAGAAAGTACACTTAGCTGCCACATCTTACATTGGTCTTCAGACAACTCTAGTGTATGAACTGCTTCAGCCCAAACTCCATCATGCTCTCTCTTCTTGTCGGTAACATTCCAAGTCCATGAGAAGACAGCAAGGACATTTTGCTTTGAGATAATTTAAAAAAATCCTAAAACTTACTAAAATCACCAAGTATATAGTATATTCATGAATCATGTGACTTAACAATTCTAAATTATGCCTTTCACCCTAAAAAACAAATGTATATGAAACAAAAGTTGGGCAGAGCTAAATTCTGAACAAGCTCTGAGGGCTACAAAGCTCTAAGGCCATGTAAGTAAGCAATTTTATTTTTTTGTTCTCTAACAAAGATTGTGTTTAAAAGTCAACCTGGAGAATGTAAGTCAAATCCTGACTATGGGCCCATGCTTATTTAACTCCTAAAGAGTCCCTTCTTCCTTCTCCCCATCAACTACGTGTCTCTATATTGTGATGCAGTTTTCCAATAGTTAGATGATTGATAATTCATAGAATGGCACATGAGAAAATATGACATCCAATTCTGTCATTCTGCATAATCTGCCAAGAGAGAAAACCAATCAATGACCTTACCCATCTGTAAAGTCTATGAACCACAGCAATGACTGGCCAAGCAAATTATCTTTATTGTTGCATTAGCGGTACTTTTATCTTCGGGGTAATCAAGAACTGTCTAATTGAACTTAAGTTCCAATGGGATGGAATTCACATGTGGTCCTGCAAACATAGCCAAGTACACATGGCTGCAGTGCTCATGGAGCCTAGGGAAGAATCTACTTGTCACTTTTAGACCAATGTAATTTCTTACTCTATTCTAAATATGTATCCTTATATTTACAGACAAGCATACTTTTCACCACACATCAAAGAAGCTCCTTTTTGTAACAGATATATTACCAGTTCCACAACTTGTCAAATGCAGAGAAAAAGTGACTTTGAGGTGCCCAGCCCTAAGTGACATCTACAAATCAACCTCTATACATAAGGCTCAGGGAACACTGCAGAAGAGGGGGAGGAAAGACTGTAAGAGCCAGAGGGACGAGAATGCAAGTTAGTACATTCCAAACATGATAGGGAAGCTATGATACAATCATTACAGTGTGGTAGTCTAATGAGACCTGCATAATGACAAAACCAGTTTTCATGCCATAGTGAATGAAGGACATGTCACAGGTCCCACCTCAAGATGAAGAGCTTCAGGTAATCAATGAATAGGGAGGGAAGAAGAATCAGTTTTCTCTAGGGACAAACTCCCTGGGAGGTTATCTAATCCCAAGTCAACAGCCCCACACACAGGTACATATGAGCAACAGTAAATGGGCTCAGTGCATGTAGGTATATGTAAAATAATAAGCGAAGAAGAGGACAAAAAATTGAGAGGCCAAGGATGGTGGTGCAAGCAATTGCTTCCAGCACTCAGGAGGCAGAGGCAGGTGAATCTCTGTGAGATTGAGGCCAGCTTGGTCTGCATAGAGAGCTCCAGACTAGCTGGGGCTACAGTGAGACTCTGTCTCAAAGTTTAAGAATAAAAAGGTCTGTGTAGGTTTGTTATGTTATATAAAGGATGAGACCAAAATAATATACAAATAATCTTAAAATGTCTATGGTCATAGTATAGTCAACTAGTCTAAGGAACAAAGTATATATGTAGTCAAGGTTTATCTGAGAATATTTGATTTTTTACAGAAGCCTTAAATACAAAGCACATGATAATTAAAAGTACTGGACCAGGTGGAACTAAACTTATTGGATGTTTAACAGCCATACTTTGAGGCCTATACTAATGTGGTCAGAGGGACTAAAAGGACAGTTTTTGCCCCTTGACCTCCAAGGTCAACTAAGTTCCAGAGGACTATGGAACATCTCTCAAAATGTCTTGTAACTGTGGAGAGTCATCTGTCATCTTGTTCAGCCCCACCAGATGGACTTGGACTTGAACCAGTGTCCAGTCTACAAAGAGGAGTGTCAACTCAGAGGAA